>NC_085876.1:28867078-28924578 GCF_034702125.1 Engraulis encrasicolus | reverse complement strand
TGCTTGAAGTACTTGGGAAGCACCTCTTTGGAGAAGCGGCCTTGATCAAAAACGTGAAAGCTGGTTCCACTCTGAAGTGAAAGGGAAACAGAAGTCAAGCGCACGGAATGACTCTGCAAGACATTTGCTGTGCTAAGTCATTCCAGCTAACGTTGCAACTCCTTGATAAGAATGCTCTCAAGAAAACAAACATGCAATGCAGCTGAACGCCCGACTTGATCGTTGAAGAGATATTGACAATGGCATTCGTGACAGTAAAACATTTTCCTATGGCAGGTTACTAATGACAGGGGGATCAGGGACCATCATAACATCTTGATAAATCAAACCTCGTCACCAGAAAAGCAAGACAGGAGGATACAAGTAGAGCTTGATACAATGATCCCCTTGCACAAGCTTAACTGCAACCAGCAAACTCTCTCTCATATGAGGCCATATCTATAATTCACTCAACATGTCAACTACACTACGTTTCCATCTTTGGCACCCAGCTAATGTTAGCCATCCAGCTTAGCTATTGCTGCCTGTTAGCTCATACCTCTAATCGATGTACAACTATGCTGCTGCTAGGTGGCTAACCTGACTGGGTATTGAACTAATTTGGGATAATCTTTTAGTGGCTGACAGTGAGTGAATATCAAGTTCGTAGCATGATACAAAACTTTTATTCAGTAAATCGACTACTTATATAATTTCTGAGACACGCAGTCACTCTTAGTCAAAGTTGTCTAACTTTAAAGACGTGACGAGTTACCTAGCTTTCTTGCTACTTACTGGACTCCAGCATATCAGGGGGTCGGTTTCAGGATCTTCAACCAACGTCCAAAGTTTTGTAAGAAAGGCAGGGACATTGCTGCCGCCGACCAAGACCGCGCCAGATCCGGCACCATGGTACTCCATGTCAGCCAAGTTATAACTTACTGCTGTCACTACAGTTAAGCTATCTGTACAACAAGCAGAGGGAGAAAATAAAACACTGCGATGTTTGGACACAGCGCGATAGCTAGCAGCAAGCTAGCTAACTTTGAACACACGGCCGTGGAAAAGCTATCCGTTAGCAAGTCTGCCAAGAAACCTTGACGCAATCCGCCTAGCTTTCCCTTTCACTTGTGCTATCTGCAATGTCCCTGTTCTTCGATTACTTCAATGTCTACTATATGTATATATCCAAATACATAACACAGATGAGCTGAACAAGTGGAAATTTCCATCAGAACGACATCACCACGAACTGCGTAGAAAACAACTGTCGCACATATGCATGGGAGTCGCCATTTTGTGACATCATCAGCGAAAAGTTGCTAAAAATACACTACAAACATTTGAAATATTTTTTGACGAGTTATTTGAAATTGAAATTAAAATATATGGTATTATTTATGACACACAAACAGGGTTTTAGTCAAAATCTTATCAAACACATATATTTGTAACTAACGCCTTTGAAGTTTAACCCTTACCGAACATAAAACATACATTTAATATTTCAAAACCAGTCAAGATAAGAGACAGCGTCTGTTTTTCTGCCCACGTTCAAACATTAATGTATATTATTGAAAATAAATCTCGTGTGAGACTCAACCACCTCTACCTTTCAACTCCGAACTTTGACCTCTCCTTACCCACATGGTCGGTGTGGATCTCGCAGTTCAGCATGCCTGCTCCGAAAACTGAGCAGAAACCTGAAAACACAATGGCTAAAGGGAAGAAAGAAACCGCAAAAAGGAAAAATACAGAAGAGGACGATGAGAAGGTATCGGACATGGACAGTATTAGTTTTAAGACGCTAAATGACTTATGCCGACAAAAAGTAAATAGGCAGCATGGAAGTTAGCTTACTTCAATGTTGTTATACCTCGCACGCGACAGTCCTGCTATGACTTCAACTGTGTGTTTTTTAGATTTTTCATTGACTATGGCAGAGTACACGTATCTATACCTGCATTTATTTACTGTCATCTTTATCGCCAGGTGTCTTAGTTTGAAAGGGAGCGTAACAAGTGAAAGTAGTCCGCTAACTAGCGAAGATCAAGACACGCATGCCACTGCTTTGACTTGGAAGTTGCTTTGGCAAATTCCACCGTATTTCTTAGATTCTAACACAAAGCTCCATATCGATGGCAATTCACAATGTCTGGTTTTACGTGGTGTTGACATCTCTGCACTGCTGATTCTGTTTTGCAGCTGCCAATGTTTGATGAGAAGGATGCTACCGCCATTGTGGGAGACGAGGACGACCCTTCAGACAGCGAGGAAAGTGTCTATTCGGGGCTAGAGGAGTCAGGATCTGACAGCGATGATGATGATGATGACGACGACGACGATGAAGGTGATGACAATGATGGTGAAGAAGAAGAGGATGACGAAGATGCTGCTGGTGACCAGGAGGAGGAGGATGGTATCAACATATCAGTTGAGGGACTGGAAATTGATGCCAATGGCGAGAGCAGTGATGGCGCTACAGACGTAAACAAGACCAAGGTATGTTGATACACACGTGTCCTCTTCATTGGCTTAAATTGAAATGAAATGACGGTAAGCAAGGAAGATAAAGCCCACCTGGAAAACTCATTGTGACACAGCACTCCACAGTACACAAGTGCACACAGCACACAACAAAATTGAATTTATGCCCCACCCGTGCAAGGGGGCAGCCCTAATGGTGCCCCAAGGGAGCAGTGTGGCGGGAAGGTACCATGCTCAGGGTACCTCTTTGAGTCTTGGAGGAGGATATCATGGGGGAGAGCACTGGTTAATAGAGATTGCCAACGTGACGTCATTGCTCCAACCAAATTTACCTTTAGGTCTGTTTTTTTCTTGTTAACACGACTATGATTGGCAGACCAAGCCACTCTCTAACAAGCACTAGAATTTGATTTGCCCAAGATTAGGGCAAAAGGCGTTTCCGACCCATTGGTCACGTGTCTTGGCAACCTCTATTACTCCCCAAACAACCTGGCAGGTCCGGGACGGTAGTCGAACCGGCAACCCTTGAGCCACAAGTCTGACGCCCCATGACTGTCCATTATTGCTGGTGTTGACAGTCAGATGTTGGCTCTCCAACCCTATTGACCAATTCATGTCAAGTACATGTTTGTATGCTATCTGTTGCGTGTTGTATAAACGTGTAGTTTGTCCATTTGTCCATTTAACAAACTACAAGGTTGCATTCAGTTGGCTGCAAGGTAGTAGCTATGGCCATGTATTTCACATGACTCTGTGGATGTTGAGGAAATGCATTGGTTTGGCTCATTAATCCCCAAACCGAAATGATGCACATAGCCACATGTTTAATTACAAACTCAAATCTCATGAGCCTGAATGCTGCGTTCATGCAGCTCCAGGCACCTGGGTTAAAGTTGAGCTAGAAAGCAACATTGCTCAATGACCGCAGTGCTTGCAATGTACAGGGCTCCAGAGTGCGACCAATTTGGTCGCATATGCGCCCATTTTTTTCAATGGTGCGCCTAAAAAATATTTTTAGGCGCACCGGTGCGACCAGCCATCAGTAGAACAAAATCAATTATGCAACCGTTTTAATGGACATAAAATGAATAGTCATTCAACAGTAGGCCTAGTGGCCCATCATCACACAATAAAACGTGTCGATGCGGTCATTCCTTCAACTCCGCTGAACTACCGGTAGCTTTCTCCCCCTTCCTCGTTCACAGGCAGCACGACATTTCAGAATAGAATGGTCGACTTCGTTCAACTATCCGAGTTCACTTGTGCCAGCGAGTTTTTGTGTTCTCAACCAGACGAGTTTTGCAACGGACGAGAGAGTTACAATCACGGTAAAAACAGCAAAATGACTTGAGGATATTTTAAACACGAGAGAGTCACAATCACGGGGGAAAACTAAATGGCTTGAGCGGATATTAAACATTGCCACATAAAAACGCAGACCGGTGCGGATAATTGCCTGTTTCAGACGCGTGCAGAGCTGGCCAAACAACAGGTGACGCGCTAGTCTGTCGGGACTTCTGTGAGAGTTTTTTGATAGCGACTAGGGCAGGCTACATACTGCCTATCAGTCGGCAAGGCACCTCGAGACAGCACGAGAGAGAGGGGGAGAGAGAGAGAGAGAGCGAGCGAGCGAGCGCACTAGTGCTGTCGTGTCTGTTCGTAGCGCTTAAGAGACCACAATCATTATGCAGAGGGAGAGCGCTCAAAAACGGGGAAATGGATAAAACCCAATTCACCTCAGATTCCACTGTAAACATAGGCTAGGCTATTTGTGTCTAATGATTTTAAAAATCATGACATTTTTAGCAGGATTTGTTAAAAAAAATCTATCCAACCATCCATCCATCCACCCAGCCATCTTCATATTGTAACTCTGTGCTTGTGCCGTGTGCATAGCCTTATTGCAGAAAAGGCTGGTATGTTTACCTCACTAGTCAAACACTACTGACTAAAAGGCTACTCATTTGGTCTTTTCTACCAGCCAAACTGCTTGTAGCCAAGATGTGTTAGTTAGGTAGCCTACTGTCATGTCTTTTATAAGATGCACATTTGGAAGACTAGCCTATAGCACATGAAAGGCTCCAGGTCTTTTAAAATATAGCAACAATAATAGAATAATAATAATGATAATAATAATAATTATTATTATTCTATTATTGTTGCTATTATTATTGCTATTGTTATTATTTTTAATTATTATTTTTTAAAGCTGAGGTGCGTGTGTGTATGGGGTGGTGAAAACACTTGGGTGCACCTAAATTTTGTGCTGGTGCACCTAAAAAAAATTTTTAGGCGCACCAGTGCAACCAGTGCAAAAAGTTAGTCTGGAGCCCTGAATGTAGTGAAGGTACCGTATTTTTTGGACTATATGTCGCTCCGGAGTTTAAGTCGCAACGGCCCAAAAATGCATTTTGAAGATGAAAAAAACATATATACGTCGCACCGGACTAATCGTCGCACATTTTTGAAAGGTTATTCTATCCATGGAATCAATGTTGTGATAACTGGCGCATGGTAAGCTGCTGCTCAAAGACGGCATTGTTTTAAACCAGCATCTGAAGCAGTGGCAACGCATTCAGAGGTGGTGGTAATGCACCAACTAAGATGGTTTGCCAACCGCCATAAAACCACAAAAAGAAAAAGAGGAAGAAACAGTGATAACGCGCCATGTTGCCCTGTAGTCAGAACAACATTCAATTTTCGGCTTTGTTTTGCGTTTGGACCGTGGGAGGGTTCGAGGCAACTTGTTCCGTCTCCAGAGCACGCCTTTCTTTACCCCCTTTTCTGAGACTTCAGCCCATGACGCTATCAAAGGTGAGGGGGATTTCATCCATGTTGTGTAGCCTATGGTAGTGTCACGTTGTGCTCGTTTGTCAGAAACTCGCGGAAATGACCGATTTTCACCTGGAAGTCGGCTGACTGTCTTTAATAACACAGACGCTCGTTCTCGGATAGAGAGGAGATTGCGTTGCATAGCGCAAATAAATCCACGAGAGGGGATTGCATTGCATAACGCGATACATCCACGAGCTCCCTGACTTCCGCAAAAGTCCTATTCATTTCTTTGGCAATGTCATGGAGCCCGTAACAAGACCGTTGACTCGCAGCAGCGCGCGCGTTGTTCGAGAACACATTTACCTCCGCTTTTCTCCAGTCCCCAAACAGTTTTCCATTGCATCCAAACTTTCGTTCAGCTGCCCTATTGCCATTTTCGGCTGCATATTTAATTACTTTCAGCTTGAACTCAGCAGTAGGCTATATTAACTTCTTTTGGGTGGTAGGCTATATTTCTATTTCAGTCGTCATTGTAAATGCTATTTTTTGTTCTGGTAGCCCAAGTTGTAGGCTAACATTTTTTCTATCAGTGGTATTAAGCAACACAACATAGGCCTAGTTGCGCACATAGTGCTCTCCCGTGGAGAAAAAAAAACATATATATGTCGCACCAGAGTATATGTCGCATGTCCAGCCAAACCATGAAAAAAAGTGCGACTTGTAGTCCGGAAAATACGGTAATCGCGCTATTTCAAATGTGGCTCGCGAAGAGACCTCGGACGCAGATGCTAAATGTGGAGCTGGTTAGCAACCAGACCCAATCGACAATTGAGGTGCGCATACGCAGAAGTCTAATCGGCCCTCAAGTTATAGGCAGCATCAGGCTAAATGGGTTAACACAGGGGTTCCCAATCTTTTTCAGCCCGACCCATAGTTTGAGAACCCTTGCAAATGATGGTGTGCTAGTTGGATTGTGTTGGTGATAACTAGGATATTTCATCTATTTTATTCAAATAGCGTTCTTACTTTTTTTCTCCTGTCTTTAATTCAACCATCATCTTTGTGTTGAGTGCTAAGGAGTGTGGCACATTTTTCAGGAATTTATCCAAGTCGGTGGTACTGTAGTTCATTTGGGTTAAGGCAGGGTTTCCCAAACTTTACCACGATAAGGCCCTGCATTTACCGATATATTTCCCGCCAATGCCCCCCATACATGGGTCGTGCCACACTATTTTTTTCTTTGCACCCCCTTTCACAACCATAGTCTAGGTCGGTGAGGCAGTGTCCCAATAGGATATGTTGTGTAAAATAGTAATGGGAATACATAGTAATGTTCAAAGATGCAACAGTTTATTATAATGCTGTTGAGAATATTTTTCTGCTTATTTTTAGTTTATTTTGGTGCACATTCGTTATTCTGTTTATTCAATTATTTATTTACGTTGTGCTGTACTTTTCTTGCCAACCTGCTGTGGCCCCCTAGTGCCCCCTCACGACCCCCAGGGGTCCCCAGCCCTACTTTGAAAACCACTGGGTTTAGGCACCATAACATTACTCCAGGCACCTGGGACCAAGTCCCATCCTTCATCATTTTCCAATCTTTTCCTGTCTCTCTACCAATGCTTTCCTGTTACACACTCACACTTTCCCATACTGTAAATGCATGAATACATAAAAATCTCCCAAAACCTTTACTATAATTATGAATCCAAGTACCCCTACTGACTGTCAGCCAGTATTTTTGGGGGGTAATGTTTTAAAATTCACTGGTGGAAGAAGAGCATGGCATCACCACCTGGGGCATTGTTGGCATGCACGTTTTTCCAACCAGCAAAGATTTTTGTCTTCCATCGAACTGTGATTTTTTTTATTAGCATATCATAAGTGATTTGTGTGCAGCATCCTTTCTGCCCATTGCACTTTTTCGCCCATGTCGCTGTCTTCTGGACTGCTTGTCTGATCTATGGTTGAGTTATATCAGCAATCGGCAAAGTTGTGCAAAAACTGGGTGATTTCTCCATAGTGTTTTTGGCTGTGGTCACAATTATATCTGAGCCCTCTTGGCAGTTTTTACTCTTTGGCAAGGAAAGCTCATTCGAGATGTCATGAACACATTTCATTGAGGTCTCCTTGCAAGCACGCATCAGCATCTTTGTGCAAATTTGAAATGGTAGTTTTGCTGAAGTATGTGGTGTAATGCACAAAAATGATAGCCAGTTTTAAGCATTCAAATGGCCGATTGCAGCTGATATATAGTGCCTAAATATTTTTTACAGTCTGAGAAATGGTCTTAAAACCTTCTCTCACATGGCCCAAAGTTTCCCCTTCACCGGTTTTACTCCGTGGCATGAGCACAGAATGTAACCTTGGCAGCAGCCAAAGTCTACTATTAAACTCTGTTATTCGACAGGGACATTATCGATTGTATCCGTCTCTCCTCCATAACTACCATGACGTATTTTTTCTATTTCGGAAAAGCCAAATTCCTTATTTCCACATTCTTTCTGAAATAACACATTTTTAAGGCCTTCGGCCCTAAAAGGACTAGTGAAAAATTGGGCCAGAAATAATTTGTCAGCACTCGGCACAAAGATAAATCTCACACGCCTGAACTCTCTCATTTGCCTTGTGAAACCCAGGGCTGGCTTCTCTGTATGTTGCCCCCTAGTGGCTGATTGATGATACAGGCGATGGAGGGGAAAATTAGCGGGAAGGAAAGCCTTCATCACCTCTTCTTCTTTTTTTCCATTCTCACTTTGCCTCTCTTTACCTTACTTCTGGACATTCCTCTCCTGCTTTTGCCATTAGAAACGTTGAGCGCAAACTATTTTCAGTCAGCAGCGTCCAGAACCCTCTCTGGTAGTGCTGTTACGGATTACTAGAGGAAGTTGATTGGCTGGGCCAGGTGGGAGCATAAAAAGTCGGTTACAGCGTTTCTACATTTGTCTGCCTCCTGCAAACCCTTTTTTGTTGTGCAGTCATTTTTTTCATCACTTTTTTTGTTGGGCACAGTCATAATTTTCCAGCTGTGACTGTGAGCAGACAGGGCATGACTTCACCATCGTGGTTGCGTCAGCTCGCCTCGAGACTAAGAGGATTAAGGCCCGAAAAGTTGCTCCTCGTCCAGTGATGTTCCTGTTGGACGACGGCATGAAGACATCTTTTCCAAAACGCCATAAAAAACATTCCATGGACAATTTTTTCATAAATATAATTTTTATTATTATTTAGAATCTGATTTTGAGACGGCATCAGGGCAATTGAAACTGATTGATGTTATTTTGTTATATTTCCTTACCGAATTCAAGCATCTAAACACTGATTTTCGTGACGCTAACTGAGAAATACAGTATTATTGAATATTTTTGGACATGGATATATTGCGTTTTGGAAAGAGTGTTTTGGAGAGCTCTTCCTTTAGAGGCCGTCTGAGGAGTACTAGGAGGAGGAGAAGTGGACTATTTAAAGGGACCAGCTTTGGATCACACAATGGTGATAACATGCAAGCTACGTGGGGTCCTCCTAAAAGTGCGTGTTTGTTATGGAGCATGTTCGTGCCTCCTCTCAAGCATGGTTTTACCGAGTGAAATAGTCAGAGGGAGAAGGGTTTGGAGGGATGTTTGATTGCCATGTGCTATTGTTATCATCACTGGGCGCAAGGGCTTGTCTGAAACCTTGAGGGCTTTTGAGAGAGCATGCCCTGAAGACCGATAGGAAGACGAATTATTCCCCGTCATTTAGGTAATTTATTTCTATAATATATTTGTTTTTTTCGTGTTAACACTCTTGATTTTTTTTTGTTCTTCTTGTTTTTAATTACCCGTTTGATTTTTCCCCCTCTTTTCATTTATTCTCTTTAGACACTTTTCTCATCCACCTCTGTGTTCCTTTCTTGCTCTCGTTTTTTCCCCTCCCCATTTCTTCTTCCTCTTGCTTTATTTCATTCAGTCCTTCTGTTTCTTTCTATCCCCCCCTCTTTTTTATTCTTTTTTCCCTCCATCCGTCCAAATGAGTGTTCAGGGGCCTGATGCGAAGCAGGCTGAAGTGGATGTGGCTGCTGGACGCTTTATGACCCAACAGGGACGCCCCCACCCCCCTACACACACACACACACACACACACACACACACACACACACACACACACACACACACACACACACACACACACACACACACACACACACACACACACACACACTGAGGCCATCACTGCCTCAGCTCCAGGATCCGGCAGCAGCAGCAACAGCAGCAGAGTCTGCATTGGCGCTCAAGCTTGTGTGTGTGCCTGGCCGCGAGTGGGTGGGAGACAGTGTGTGTGTGTGTGTGTGCACTGTAGAAGGCTGGTCGTGGTGGTTGTAGGGGGGGGGGTATTCTACAGCAGCAGAGCTCTCGTCTTACCAGGAAAGGCCTGACTCCTCCAGGGCACCCACGCAGAGCAGAGCAGAGAGAACGTTCCGGCTTCCCTCCGCCAACTCGTCTCGTCTGGTCCACTTCCATGTGCGGCGGGACACATGACATGACGTCTTCTGTTTCGTGGGGTCGTTGGGGGTTGGGGGCGTGAGGTGTGGATTATGGGTGGTGGTGTGCAGGTTTTGAGGTGGTGTGCACTAGGTTTTGGGGAGGTATGCAGGTTTTGGGGTGGTTTAAGCCATTATAGTGATGGTGTTCAGGTTTTGGGGAGGTATGCAGGTTTTGGGGTGGTTTAAGCCATTATGGTGGTGTTGTTCAGGTTTTGGGGAGGTATGCAGGTTTTGGGGTGGTTTAAGCCATTATAGTGGTGTTGTTCAGGTTTTGGGGAGGTATGCAGGTTTTGGGGTGGTTTAAGCCGTTATGGTGGTGTTGTTCAGGTTTTGGGGAGGTATGCAGGTTTTGGGGATGTATGCAGGTTTTGGGGTGGTTTAAGCAATTATGCCCTGCAAAAATTGCCAAACAGTACCTACGCCAACACTGAAATGGAGAAAAAAATGCCTTCAAACAAAGCTGTGGTATTGGGTTGGATATTGTTGTTCCTGCAAAGTTGACATAGCAATATCTCTAAAAAAAAGAGATACATTTGGACCGTCAGGCTTTGTCAGCAGATAAAGGAGGAGTAATAAAATTCATTTTCAGTCTAAACCCAATGTTGACATGTTACCAAGGTACTGCACTTTGCATTTGTAGGACAGAATTGTGATGTCCATGGCAGACCCATGAGTAGAGACTCTCTTCTTTCCTTATCAGAGGTTTGAATGAAGCGGTTGGAAAACCCAGCCACCGTTTCCTTGCTTTCCACAGTTTCCTGGACTGTCTACTCATAACGATCAACCAAGTGGATCCGGAGCTGGTTGGATCAAACTTATAGCAGGGTTTTTGCGTACTCCCCTGCTTTTAGCAGTATTTAGTCCCAAATTTCCAGAGGGAGGAGTGGCAGTGGCGTACATGACTGGTGGTGTTGGTCATCCATTCGCTGCAAGCCAGTGTGATTAACAAGCTCGGTCCTTCTTCATCATCATCATCATCATTGTCATCTTCAAATTGTTTTTTTTTCTTCTCTCAATTGTTGTCTGTCCTCTTTTTCCTCTTTGCTTCACCTTCTTCCTCTTCATCTTCTTCTTCTCCTCCTCCTCATCTTCAATTGTTTTCTATCCTCCCGTTTCCTCTTCTTCTTCCTCTTAATCATCTTCTTCCTCTTCAACTTCTCCTCCTGCTCCTCAATTGTTTTCTGTCCTCTTCTTCCTCTTCATCATCATCATCTTCTTCCTCTCCTCCTCCTCCTCCTCCTCCTGCTCCTCAATTGTTTTCTATCCTCTCCTTCCTCTTCATCTTGTCGTCCTGCTCCTCAATTGTTTTCTGTCCTCTTCTTCCTCTTCATCATCATCTTCTTCTTCCTCTCCTCCTCCTCCTCCTCCTGCTCCTCAATTGTTTTCTGTCCTGGGTCACCCTATAACTCAGCCTCACTTCAGAGGAAGCAGCAGAATAATGGCTAACCAGGGGCCCCGGGTCCGTCCTTCTCTGCCGAGCGGAACCCGGGACCGCCGGCCAACACACATTAAAAACAAGTGTGTGTGTGTGTGTGTGTGTGTGTGTGTGTGTGTGTGTGTGTGTGTGTGTGTGTGTGTGTGTGTGTGTGTGTGTGTGTGTGTGTGTGTGTGTGTGTGTGTGTGTGTGTGTGTGTGTGTGTGTGTGTGTGTGTGTGTGGAGAGCGAGAGAGAGAGGGCCCAGTGGGAGGGAGTGTGTTTGTGCGCACGTCTGCCTTTGACTTTCGGAGCGTACTGTGCGCGTGGGTGTGCGTCTCCCTGAAGAGGCCTTGGAGACCGGCGTGTGTCTGATTCAAAACGGATGTCCGCAAGCGAGAAGAAATCAATTAGGAGGACGCAGTTTTGTTGTGATGACAAGTGTCTGAAGATGAATAATGGTGGCGCTGTATATGACATACGACAATGATGGGCAAGAGTAGTGAGTAGTGGCTCTCTGTACATGAAGGGAGGATGGATTTCTTTTTGAGCGATTTATTGTTTTTGGGGGAAGATTTTGGGGGTGGCGTTTTTGAAGACTAATCACGTGAAGCCACTGAAGGAGGCTTCGACCAAGGTGTCTTGGTCTCATCTGTGTCATGCCAACACACTAAATAAAAAACAAGAATGAGCCGTGCGTGCCGTGGCCTAATAGTAGGGCGCTCGTCTGCTGTGCGGCTGACCCACTCGCTTCCTGTCACCATCTTCACTGTCCTATCAAATAAAAAGTCAAAAAAGACAAAAAGAAATCTTTAAAAAAAAAAAAAGAATGGCAGTTAAGTGGCTTTTCTACAACAAAAGGGATGACAACTTTGGTCATTGTTCTCCCTCCTCCCTTCTTGACCCGGTGTTGTTGCGTCCAGTCTTGCACACTTCATCTGGATTGACGCTTGCGGTCGGCTGCAGGCGGAGTGCCAGGCCCGGCTGGACTCCGGGCCGCTCGGCGGAGTTTCAGTGTGAGCTTGTTTTCTGACTGGATGTACAGTACTCCACTCAAGTCAACCTCTCCTCTCCTCTCTGCCTCTCCTTGCTGTTGGCTGGCCCTGACACACACACACACACACACACACATACACACACACACACACACACACACACACACACACACACACACACACATACACACACATATCATCTGGACAACTCATCTGTCACTGAATCCCCCCCTCTCACCACTGTCCACCACCTCAATTCCCCTTCCTTTGGTCAATCAATGAACACCCCCCACCCCTCTTTTTAAACTGTAAACTGATTGACCTGGTTGCCTCGATAGACCCTCAATAACGGCCAAAAGCAAGGTGATGAGCTTTGACTTTGGCTAAATGTCCTCCCTTTATTTCCTGTAAGAACGGACATGTTGTAAACAAGCAGTGAGTGTTCTGCCCCTGTTCTCCTTTCATCTAAATCTCACGGAGTTGTTGTTTTTTTTTCAAGCCAAATTTTGGGAAGTGATGCAGAAGAGAGGAGGAAGATGAGTGGGGGAGGTGGAGGTGTACAAAGTCATGAGGAAGAGTAGAGGGAGAGAGAGAGGAAGGGGGGGGTAAATCCTCCCGAGTCCCACGAGGCGAGTGTCTACATGCATTTTTGCATTAAACTGCACAAGTCCGTCTTGATGTGGATTTAACTGGGCTTAGGGGAGGAAGTGTTTCACTTAGCTCTTCCAGTCCAAAAGAGATAGGACGGGGAGCAGAGGAGGCATAAATCAAGGCAGGTTGCTCACCTGCCTGCCTGGCTGGCTGGCTGAGTCACCTGGGAGCCTAAAGCTCCAGTCGGCCTCAAAAGAAGCACCCGGCCTCACCCCCTCTTCCCCCTTTCCGCGCATACCTCTCTCTTCCTCCAACCTCCATTTCCCCCACCTCTACCTCCCCACCACCACCACCACCATTCCTTCCTTCTCTCTAGCATGTAGAGTTCCTCTACCACTCTTCCCAGGGCCGCTGACAGCTTTGTCTGGGCCCAGGACAAAGTCATATGAAAGGGCCCCCCGCGGTTCTGACGACTGACATGGCAGCTGCTTCTTAACTGAGCTGCGACCCCCTGAACCTTTCCCCTCACTCTGGGGCGTTATAGAGATTCAAGTAATGGTTTAAAATAATTCATAAAGCTCTAATGAGTCACCACGGCAAAACTCAGAAAGGAAAAATGGACGGGAAGAAGGGTAAAGAACCAAAATCTAGCTATGTTCAGCGAACGTTAGATGAAGCTAACTCTACAGCTAGCCCGCACCAGGAGAGGGATAATGTTGCAGCGATACTGGCCGAACTAAGACATTTCAGACAAGAGAACAACGAAAAATTGACGGACATGACATCGGCCATAAAATCCTTGGAACAAACAGTCGGTAACCTGGGTGAGCGACTAACAGAGGCCGAGGACCGAATTAATCAAGACGACTCTGCACGCTCCTCGCGCCTGCTGGGCTACCTTCTGCGGCGAGAAAGGCAACTCGAGGAAAGATGCGAAGCGTTGGAAAACTATACTCGCAGGAATAATCTGCGGATATATGGAGTCCCAGAGGGCAAGGAGACGGGCGATGTGGTTAAATGGGCTGAAATGTTTTTGACTGAACTGTTGGACTTGCCCAGAGAGACTCCCCTTATGATCGAGAGGGCGCACAGATCTCTTCAGCAAACAAGGACCCAGCCGGGAGCTCGCTCAAACCGAACCCAGCCGACGGGGCAACAGGGGAGACCGCCTGCCTCTCCTCCTCCCCCGCGATCACTGATAGTGAGATTCGTCGACCATCAGCAAAAGCAACAGGTGATTTTCAAAGCATGGAGCTCGAACAATCTGGAATACGAGGGGAACCGGATCTACATGGATCATGACTATTCGCCCATGGTACAAAAGAGAAGACGCGAATACTCCGATATTAAAAAGCAACTGAAAGAAAAGAACATCCGATTTCAGACTCCATACCCAGCTAAACTGAAGGTGCATCTGCAAGATGGTGTAAGAACATACAGCTCTGCATGGCAAGCCGCGGAAGATCTGCAATCAATCGGGATTAAAACAACCATTTCAGACGAGGAGAAGATGAGCAAAGAACTGAATCGCGTTGGATGGCAGGTTGTCATGGACGGTTCACGCAGAGGAGACCTGATCACACGCAATCTCATTCAGGATGTGGAAGCCTTGCAATAGGGTGTCATGTCTGTTTGATTCAGGTAAAAGTAATGTGGGCTCTTTAGGGCATACAAAGCGGACATTTTTCTTGAACTTTTCTTGAAGTAATAAGCACAATATAAGACGGTCTTTTACGTTTGATTTAGCAATTCATGTTAGTGTGGGGGGGAGGGGGGAGCTGTGTCGGTCATGCAGACCCTTTTCTCAAAATGCCAACAACATAGGCGAGGGCCCTCTGTCTCTGACAGAGATTTTCCCTCAGAGCCATACCAACCTGGCTCTATCAAGGTCATAGTATGTACCTGTCACTTGGAAGCCTCAGGAAATGATACTGAAACTTTATTTGTTTGTTCTTTTTATTATTTTTGTTCATTTTGTTCATTGTTTGCAGAGGAGGAATGCTCTATGATTAGTAAATCTTTACAGGGGAAAATCTTATGGGGAGGATAAAGGTTACTTCTTTTAATGTTAATGGGATCCATAATCCTATAAAAAGGGGTAAGATATTATCCAAGTTAAAGAGAGAAAAAACTCAAATTGCTTTACTACAGGAAACCCACCTAAATAGCACTGAACATGTTAAGTTGGGAAGGATGGGGTTTAAACACGTTTTCTTTTCATCACACGAATCTGGTAATAGGAGAGGAACTGCAATTCTAATAAGTAACTCTGTTAATTATGAACATATGCTAGAAAAAAACGACAAGGAGGGTAGATATGTCTTGGTCAGGGGAAAAATAGATGGAATAGTGGTTACATTATTCAATGTCTATGCACCCCCAAATAGTGAGTGGGATTTTTATAGAAAAATATTTGATATCATGACACTGGAGGCCAAAGGAATTTTCATATGTGGCGGAGACTGGAATGTGAAACTTAATGAAAAATTGGACTCATCAAGGCCAATTGTTAGACAAACCAAAATGACCAAGAAAATTAATGTCACAATGCGGGAAATGGGAATTATTGACGTATGGAGAGACTTTCATCCAGTAGACCGTGACTACACTCATTACTCTCATCCTCACTCAGTATACACACGCATTGACTATTTCTTTATGTATAACACAGACAGACATAGGGTTGACCAATGTGATATTGGAAACATTGATATCTCAGATCATAGTCCCATATACCTCACCATTAGTTTACATCAACATGCCAAGCATACATACTGGAAGCTTAATTCCAGTATACTTAATAGTGTACCTATTAAGGAAGAGTTAGAGAAGGAAATTAACAACTACTTTGAGTTAAATGATACAGGAGAGGTGGAGCCACCCATGCTGTGGGATGCATTTAAGGCAGTAATGCGAGGAAATATTATAGCACGGTCATCTTATGTTAAAAAACTGAGAGAAGAGAGATTAAATAATCTTCAGCAAAAATTAAAGGAGTTACAAAGACAGCATAAAGACAACTTGGAGCCTAACACTGAAAGAGACATAAAAACGGTAAAAAATGAGATTGACAGCCTATTGACAGAGGAAGTAAAAAAGAAACTAATTTATCTGAAACAGAAATACTGGGAGGCTGGGGGCAAGGCAACCAAACTATTGGCATATAGGCTAAAGAAAAAACAAGCTGAGAGTGCACTCTACAAAATAAGGAACACAGAGACTAAGGAGATCGAATATAAGCAAGAGAAAATTAAACAGTGTTTAGTGTCCTTCTATAAAAAACTATATTCCCAACAGCAGATGAATAATGATGAAGATATTGACACATTCTTAATGTCACTTAACCTACCAACAGTTACGGAGGCTCATAACAATATCCTTAGAGCTGAAGTGACTACTGAGGAAATTAACCAGGCGATTACAAGACTGAAAGCGGGCAGCTCCCCTGGCCTGGACGGTTTCACGACCGAATGGTACAAAATTATGAGGGACAAACTTGTGTTTAGACTAATGACAACCTTTAACTGGATTTTAAAAAAACATGAGATGCCTCCATCATGGAGAGAAGCAGTCATCTCTCTTATTCCCAAGGAAGGTAAAAATAGACAAGAATGTGAAAATCTAAGGCCTATAAGTGTATTGAATGTGGACTATCGTATATTTACATCAATATTAGCAAGGAGACTTGAAAACTGCCTGCCAAGCATAATCCATTTGGACCAGACTGGCTTTATTAAGCAGAGACAAACGCAAGATAACATAAGAAGGACATTGCATATAATACGACACATTGTAGAAAATAATATTGAATCAACCCTGATAAGTTTGGATGCTTTTAAAGCATTTGACACAGTCTCGTGGAAATTCCTTTATAAAACACTAAATACATTTGGATTTCATGAGAATTTTATAAAAGTGATTGAAGCACTATATGACAGACCAACAGCGAAAATACGGGTCAATGGGGATCTAACAACATCTTTCTCCTTACAGCGAGGGTGCAGGCAGGGGTGCGCTGTCTCCCCTCTCTTATTTGCTATATTCATAGAGCCTTTAAGTCAATGGATTAGACAGGATACAACTATTAGAGGGATTTCAGCCATGGGTGGAGAACAAAAGTTGGCCCTGTTTGCTGATGATATTTTTAATATACCTAGAAAAGCCCTCTACATCACTACCCCAGAACTGATGTCATGCATGGATGAATATAGCAAAATGGCTGGCTATAAGCTAAACCTATCAAAAACACAAATACTTGCTTTCAATTATAAACCTCCCATAGACATTAAACAAAGATACCAATTAAAATGGGAGAATGAATCAATAAAATACCTAGGAATACATCTGCCTAAAAATTTAGACACACTGTTCCAGCTAAACTACCAGCCATTGAATTCCAAAATAAAAGAAGATATTAAAAGGTGGCAGGTCATTCCTTTTTTAACCTTGGGCTCAAGAGTTGACTCTGTTAAAATGAATATCCTGCCAAGGTTACTGTACCTCTTTCAAACTTTGCCTATAGAGGTTGCCAAACAACACTTTGTCGAGTGGGATAAGCAAATATCTAGATATATTTGGAATGGTCAAAGGCCAAGGATTAAATATAAAACCCTACAGCTCCAGAAAAAATTTGGGGGAATGGGGCTCCCATGCCTACTGGAATACTACTATGCTGCTCAGCTACGACCCATCATATGCTGGTGCAACCCTGGATACTCTGCTAGGTGGAAGGACCTAGAAATAGCTATGTGCAGTATCCCACTCCAGGCAATTGTATCGGATGACGTACTAATCAAGTATCTTCTGGACAGGGCGAATCCCTTTATCAATCTATCTTTAAAAATATGGAAACTTGTCCAAAAGCAATGTAATATACAGGAAACTGCAAAAATATTAAGGTGGTGCTCCTTTGATAGTGATTTTCCTCCAAATTTGAATGATGCGCGATTTAGGGTATGGATGAGGAATGGCACTGTGATGCACAAGGAATCATTAAAGACATTCCAGATGATGGAAGAACAATACCATTTGGAACGTCAGGATTTTTACAGATTCCTACAAATGCGTCATCACTTTGAAAAACTCAGAAAAGACATAGACTTGGAGGACGGAATGATAAAATTGTTTATTTCTGCTTATAAATCTGAAAATATTATTAAGACAATATCTAAGATTTATAATTACTTTTCTAAAAGAAAATCTGAAGGATCTTTATACATCAAGCAAAGGTGGGACAAGGAGAGTGGTAACATTCTGTTAGAGGATCATTGGTATTCTATTTGCCAAATACAATGGAAAACAACTACATCTCTGGCATGGAGAGAATTTAGTTGGAAGAATATGGTTCGCTTTTTTCTCACCCCTAAACAAAAAAGTTATAATACTAATAATACAGCCTGTTGGAGGCAGTGCCATACTACTGAGGCAAACCACTATCATATTTTCTGGTCCTGCCCATCTCTCACTGAATATTGGAAGAAGGTACACCAGATCATACAGGACTCTTTGATAATTACTATTCCTCTCAGTTTTGACACTCTTTATCTGTGCAATTTCCCACATGACTTAGATCTCCACCCAAGTGATGCGAGGCTGATACCAATCCTTCTAGCGGCATGTAAAAAGGCTATTACACGTAAATGGCTAAAGCCCCAACCACCTTCAGTGGATGATTGGATAGATATAGTATATGATGTGTACAAGATGGAGAGATTGACATATTCACTCAGAATGCGTCAAAATGACTTCAGCGGCCTTTGGAACAGATTTGTTTTGTTCATAGGATCCCAACGTCCTGACTTCATTTGAAGTATCCCTCTCTTTTTTCCTTCTGTCTTTTTTTTTTGTATCTAATATAGCTATTCCTCCCAGTTCTGTACATAGTTTTGTTGATGGTACCAGAAAGCTTTCAATAGACAGTAGGTTAAAAAAAAACTGCACTAGAGAAGAAACTAAATGGATTGATATCCTTGTATAACTTTTGTCTTTTCTTCATTTTATACTTTATTGTGAACTCATGTAAAGTGATGAACGACAGCAATGTTGAATGTCTTTTGTTATATATATATATATATATCTGTCGCTTATTGTACCTCATGTGAAGGCACCTTTTAAAGTCATCTCTTCACTGTAATGTTGTAAACCTACTGGTTACCAATAAAAATATAATTACAAAAAAAAAAAAATTAAAAAAAAAAAAAAAGGGCCCCCCATTCAATACATGTAATGTAATGAGGACCCATTTCTTGCCCCCCCCTTCTACCTGGGCCCAGGACAACAGATCCCTTTGTCCCCCCCCCTGTCGGCTTACCTGACTCTTCCTACCCCTCTCCTCAACTTTTCCATCACTTCACTTCCACACCTCCACCACTCCACCTCACTCCACCCACCCCCTGCCTGTTTTAGAGTGCTCCTACTTCTCTTCTCCATCCTCCAGCACCCTCCACTTCACCTCCTCCTCCTCCTCCCTCTATCTTCCAGCCCCAAGCTTACTCCACCACCTCTCCACCTCCTTTCCCTCTTTCCTATCCCCCCCTCTTTCCTTATTTCTCTACCTCCTCCTCCTCCTCCTCCCCCTCCTCCTCCTCCTCCCCCCTGTTTAGAGCTGCCTCTAACCTCTGACGGCTTGGCCTCGGTGAGTGATGGCCGCGTGCGAATAACAGGCGGTTGTGGTGGATCCTTTCATCCCGTCCCTGTCCTGTCCCATCCCTCCTTCTCTTCTCTTCTCTTCTCTTCTCTTCTCTTCTCTTCTCTTCTCTTCTCTTCTCTTCTCTTCTCTTCTCTTCTCTTCTCTTCTCTTCTCTTCTCTTCTCTTCTCTTCTCTTCTCTTCTCTTCCCCCTCCTGCGTGCAGGGCAGGATGTGCCGCTCGTTCCCAGTGACTGCTCTCTCCAGGCTGCCTGGGGGTGTAAATCACCTGGCCGGCCGTGCCGACTGACTGACTGACTGACTGACTGACTGAGGAGGAAAAAGAAGTTTGCACACTAAGCAAAGTGAACATGAATCCTAAAACATGCGTGCTGCTGTTGTTATTGTGGCCGCATACCTGCTTCTCTCCCCCTCTATAAACGTCACCACCATCTCTATCCATCTCCATCTATTAGAGCTGCAACGACACAGTTACTGATACTGGGATGATGATAAAAGAAATTATATGATGATAGTCAAAGAAATCATCGTTGATCCCTCTCTAAACACCACAAAAGTTCAAAATTCAATTTGCGGTCGCTAGGGGCGTCTAGATTTCTAGGCTATCTCTAAACACCACCAAAGTAAACCTGAAAACATGCATGCTCTTCCCTATTGCTAGCACTTTAGGGTTTAATGCACAATAAGCGCATCGAAGTGGAACTCAAAACTTTTTTTGAAGAAAAATGATGACGCCAACATTCAAATGCATTAGGGGATGTGGCCTCAGTGGCTCTGCAAAAAGTTAGGTCCATCCTGATGAGTGAGGAAGAACTTATTATACATAACAAGAATGTGCTACAATATGTTTTCCTACCAGCTACATTGTTGTCTTTAACCTTCAACTTTGATCATTGCTAGTTTATTCCTGTTACCGTAATTGTTCCTGTTCTCAAATATTCCCAAGGAAAGTTTCCAGCTTTTGAAACCCAGAATTTTGTATGCTATGGGCAACCTCCTTCGTGTAATAAGTGTCATTTAGCTTGTCTAGTGGACCCACTTCATCCCATCATAATGACTTGTAATTAAGCAAAATTGATTCATTCATTCATTTGCAAGGAGTGTAAAAATGACTTGCGGTTTGCTGTGTTCACAAATGTTTCCTCTTTGTGCAAATTCATCAATCCAAAGTTGTCGTCACCTCAACATAGAACAATATGCATGCGTCACTGGAAGCTGAGCGAGAAAAGCTTTTGAAATGGAGCCACCCATGTGTTTCTTGACAGATTGACTGCTCCTCTTTCCCAGTGTCCAGCGCTGAGGCCAAGCGAGACCTGGAAACTGAAATGCTGCTTCTTCTTCTGTTTTGGTCTGTGTTTATAGCTCGCAGAGAAGAAGTCCAAAAAGGCGCTGATGAAGAAGAATAAAAGTTCGAGCGGGAAGACGACAACAGACGGAGCTGACGAGGACTCGAAGGTCAGCAGAGAGAGCGGTCTGGGCCCCCTCCCTCTGTCTAATGAGTACGATGATGACACCTCGGATGAGGAGGTAAGGTCTCATTCTCTGTCAGATTACATGTTCATCTGTCTCTGTGTTAATTTGTAAAGGGGCACTTCTGAGTTTTAACCCTTTTAGAGTAGTTGGGTACTCTTGAGTAAATATGTTGCTGTTTTAAGATAGCCTCTCCTGCATGTGGTTGTGTTGTTTGCATTCCATTGTCCCATCAACGTATTTACTGCGGAGTTCTTAAATCTTTGCCAGCCAACAAAGTGGTAAGTTCTTTAAACAGCAATATTGCACTTTTTCTTTATTATAAGGGCTTATAAAAACTCAATCCTTTCAAAGCTGCACCTGCGAAAATACCACCATGCTCTCCCATGGTGTGGACCCTCTCTAACCCTGTCTGTGCATCTGAATTTAGTATTTAGAGTGTTTAAAGATGGTCTGTCTGAAATGGCTTTGCCTTATAGGCGATGGGGAGTCATACATTTTTTGTCATTTACATTAGAAAGTGCCTCTATTTGAATATCAGTACATGGCCACCTGTTTGCATATTATAACAAAATGAGCGATTTGTCTAATGCATGTAAATCACTTACTCTGCCTGTATGTAAAACAAATGTAAAAAGGTAAGCCATGTCTCCTTACTTACTTTGATGCCACAAGCTGATAAAATTCATATTCGTGCTCTTGTAGGCAAAGCATTATGGAGCTAAAAAAAATAACCATCAGCACATATATCAAGTAACGTTTCTTGTTCTGGCAATTGTACTTGAAAACACATTGTGTAATATCCTTAGGTGGCCCTCGTGAAGGCCTGCTTCTATCCAAACCTCATGTTGTGTCTTGAGAGGTTGTTCAAACAGTCAATACAGAAGCTGGCATCGGTCCGCCAGTCCACTTCACTCCACTCCTCTCCTCTCCACAGCACTGTAGCTTTCTGAAACACTTCACGACCACTTCCTCCTGCCTGGCTCTCATTACATGATTTCATCTTGCGCTGTTTTTTTTTTTTTGCTTGAGAGGAGGAGAGGGCCATGAAAGCTTCCCTTCACAATGTGTGTTACACGGTCACCACTCCTCACGCAATGCGGGCACGGGGAGCTGATGCTGCAGCGGCAGCAGCTTCTTACAGGATTTCAGAAATTTGCATTGCTCCGTCATTACGGAATTCTCCTCTCTTCTGCTATTTAATTTACAGGGTCCATTGCAAAGCGGTGAACCCTGCTGCAAGTGTGGTTTGGACCATTTGCCAAGGCTATACAACCTTAAACTCGTCCGCCATCCAAAACCGTTCTTGGCACCCGGGCGAGGATGAGGAATTTTTTCGTTTCGCAACTGGTGTTGTTCTTGGACAGGGCCGCCGTCTTTAAGAGAGGGTTTATTTTTAAAGCCCTTTGAAACAGCAGAGAAAACAACTGGAATGATAACTGCCGCCTTTATTTAGTTTGTTAAAATACTTCACCTCTTTTGAAGGCTCTAGTTGGTTCTTTTAAAATAAGAGAACCTGGTCTCCTCTAAAAAGACGACATGGTGCGTTGCATCTCAATTGATGAGGCTCCCAACTCCCAGCGACTACTGAAGACAACCCTTGTCTTCATGCTCTCCCTCCCTATTCCTCTCAGGGAGACTGTAAAGCAATACTAAGGGGTTTTTTTGTCTTTCAGTCGCACTGAAGGTTGAAAGCGGAATTGTCTGTCATAGATACACTTGGTTCCTCCAGACTTGTTTAGCACAGTTACAGGTCATGGAGTATGGTAAAAAAAAATGAAGTTGATGAACCGCTGAAACGATTTTGGATGCATTATTTAACTTTGAAAAAAACTACTTGTCATGTTCCAACATTAAAAGTAACACCAAAGTCATATCATGGTCTGTCTGGGTTTGTTTGAATTCAGTGAGCAGTTTGCCCAAGCACTGTTGAAAACATTTCCCCCCTCACTCTGCGGTTGACCACTTTACATGGAATGTTACATAATGACAAAAAAGCATGGATTTGCTGTTGTAAGAACAGGAAGGTGCTTCATTTGTAACAGGAAGTTTTTATCAGACGTCTGTGACTGCTTTTTCCGTCTTCAAACTTGCTCACTGAAAACACACAGATGTTTTAGTTCTCACCTTTCCCCTTGATTGCTGCAGACACAGGAGAAGAGAGAAGTTTACATTTTTCCTGAAACCATTATCTGCCTCTTCCTCTTTTAATTCAATGTGGTTTATTTTTTCACTCTCCAGCACGATTCCTTTTTCTCCTCCTCGTTTCTGGACGGATTTTCAGAATTGAGTGTTCCGAGCTAACGGATATTGGCGGGAATGGGAATGGCGTGGGATGGCTTGCGCTCAATCTCGTCCACGGCAGCGCCTGCCTGGCATGTCCAACAGCAGCCTATCCCCCCCTCTCATTAGTTAGGCCGAGGCTCTGCAGCCGGTGTGGTGCGCTAAGATCCTGTGTGTGTGGTCACACCGTTGCTCGTGCGAGCGTAGGGCCGGTGGAGCCGCTGGTGGTGGTCCTGGGTCCCTTTTGGCCCGCGTAAAATTAACCCCCCGCCTGGGGGACGGCAGATAGGGTTGCCTCTCGGTCCCCCGAAAGCCCTTGACACGAGTTTGTCTACAAATAAAACTTCCAGACATCCAAATCCCTTGTTTTCTCCCCCCCCTCCCCCACCACCTCTCCCCCTCCTCCTCCTCCTCCTCCACCACCCATCCTCACCTCCCCCCTCTCCTTTTCTTTACCTCCTCCGCCTCCGCTTCCACCTCCTCCTCCTCCTCCTCTCCCCACCCTCACCTCCTTCTCTCCTTCTCTTCACCTCCTCCACTTTCACCACCCATCCTCACCTCCTCCTCCTCTTCCCCTTCCTCCTCCTCCTCCTCCTCCTCCTCTCCGTTCCCCCCTCCTTTGTAATAAAGGGCTGTTTCCTGTTCTTGGAGTGAAGGGGGAATACGCGAGTGAAGCGAGACTGCAGCAGCAGCAGCAGCAAGCGAGCGTCTGTTAGAGCCAGGCCGAGCGTAGGCCTCCTCATCGGCAAGGCAGAGGTAGAGGCAGGAAGGGGGCTTTTCCCCCGCAATGGCTTTTCCATGTGCGCTGTGAGATGAATGAAGACACATTGTGGAATAGAGGAATAGCGGTTGGGGAGAGTGGGGAAGGGAAAAGGCCCCGGCTTCTGGCTGCAACTGCAGCTTCCTGCCCCCGGTGCAGCTACCGCTACGCTCTGCTCCGCACACACAAGTGAGGAGAACCTTGCCTGCCTCGCTCGCATCGCATCGCATGTGTCCCGTCCCTGAGAAAAACTCCATTCGGTAGCTACTGACAGTGGATACACGCGCACATACACATACACATACACGCACCCGCAGACATTGTCGTGTTGTTTTCTTTTTTTTTAGAAAATGAGCGTAGACTTTTGAAACAATGGAGGGTTTGTTTGGGGTTAAACAGATGCTCATCTGGGAGGTGTGTGTGTGTGTGCGTGCGTGTGAGGGTTTGTGCGTAGATGTAGTAAAAACAGGACAAGACAGCCAGAAGAAGCCCTTGCCCCTCATCGTGTGTGTGTGTGTGTGTGTGTGTGTGTGTGTGTGTGTGTGTGTGTGTGTGTGTGTGTGTGTGTGTGTGTGTGTGTGTGTGTGTGTGTGTGTGTGTGTGTGTGTGTGTGTGTGTGTGTGTGTGTGTGTGTGTGTGTGTGTGTGTGTGTGTGTGTGTGTGTGTGTGTGTGTGTGTGTGTGTGCGTGCGTGCGTGTCGGGCCCAGTGCCAGAGAGGGAGCGCTCATGGATTAGAGCTGCTCAACCGCGTCTTTGACGGGCCACAGACGAGCCTAATGCGTCTGGGTCCAGAGGCAGAAAGTTGGAACCGGCCCTCCATAGGGAAGGCATTGATTTAGGTCCACCAACCCCCCCAACCACCACCACTCTTTCTTTCTCCCCCTGTAACAACCCCATTACTCCCTCTCCAACCCTCCCCCTCCCCTCTCCCCATATCACCACTTCTGCGTCTCCTCCGTCACCCCCCCCTCCCCCCATCCCCCAACAAAATCTCCCATCTCTCCCATCAGTGTTGACTACTTCTGCCAAGCCTTTGCACTCCTGATGAAAATGTGAGTGCGGATCCAGACTGGTGCGGTTCATTTATACCTGAGACGCACGCTAGCTACACTAGACAGCAACGTCAGACAGTAATGAAGTCAGACTGTATTTTTAGATTGCTGTGAAAATCAGGCAGGCACGCGTGGTTTTTCTGGGGAGGGTTAGTAGAGGGGTTTTGTGGGGGGGGGCTAGTAAGAGCGAGAGGCTGGGTTAAGACGTCCATTACATCATCACCTGCGTGATGAATCGGCACCTCGGTTTGACCCCCCCTAAGACGGAGGGATTTTTTTGCCACTTCACCCCTGCCGTCCTCAAGCTCTTCCGTCATTCATCCTGTCAGCCGCTGAGCTCCCTTCACGCCTCAGGAAACCATATTCCATCTTAGGAGGATGGAACAGATATTGGGGCACTTGTTCCTCACTGCCGTGGCACTTGCCTACACTGGCCTGTAGAGGGCATTGTCCCTGTTGCTAGCTACAGCAATTTCAATAATGGTCATTTGTCCGGAGACAAAGCAAAATGCCTAAATCATTTTTTTTCCTTTAGTGCATTTTAAACCGGGGAGAGTATTGTCATCTCCATTTGAGTGATTCCACATAATGCTGTACAGAAATAGCATGACTAAATACACCTCTTGAAGCGACGAGGAGAAAAAAGATCCCTCAGGATTGTATAGTGGAACCAGACTGATGTACCCAGGAACTCTTCTGGCAGTTGCGTTGAGCTTGTGTACTCTGTTGGGTAATCAGAGAATCTCAGAGCTTGTCTGAATGACCCATTGTGAAGCCATGCCCAAGGGGGAGGTGTACGCTTCAGAAAACCAGGTTACCACTTATTAACCTGTACGCAACCTCAGGTAACCTATTGGACATGCCCAAGTTGCACCAAGAATCCTTTGAACACTGCAGAGACGACTTACAAGGAATGTTCTCTGTGTCCTTGAAACCAGATGCAGGTCTCCTGTAAACCACTCCGCCTCTGCCCTCACCTCATAACCCTTTAGGCTGGTGTGTTTTCCTTTTCCCCTAGCACTATAATCCTCTCCTCCTCTCCTCGTGTTGTTTTGTTAGTCTTAATCATGAAGCCCCCTTTTTTCTCCGAGGTTTAGGCTGGTTCCTTCCTAATCACCTGATCAGATCTCGGGAGGTCAGGAAGGTGGGTAGACCTTGCCTCGCCAACGCCTCACGCCCAGGGTGTGAGGGGTACCCCCTCTGAAAGGCGTTAAGGGTTACACAGACCAAAGGAGGTGGCGTGTTTTCATTTCATTATGAAGCTAAACATACACACACGCTTGTAATGTGATGGGTTAGGTGTCCCGTGCAGCAGCGGACTAACAGCCAGGTCTCCTATAACCCACTGCCCGCTACGCTTCCTCCCGCTTCTTTAGAAATATGATGAAACCAGATTTGCAGAGGTGTGTGTGTGTGCGTGTGTGTGTGTGTGTGTGTGCGTGTGTGTGTGTGTGTGTGTGTGTGTGTGTGTGTGTGTGTGTGTGTGTGTGTGTGTGTGTGTGTGTGTGTGTGTGTGTGTGTGTGTGTGTGTGTGTGTGTGTGTGTGTTTCCCTTCCTGTGTGTGTGTGTGTGTGTGTGTGTGTGTGCGTGTGCGTGTGCGTGTGCGTGTGCGTGTGCGTGTGCGTGTGCGTGTGCGTGTGCGTGTGCGCGTGTGCGCGTGTGCGCGTGTGCGCGTGTGTGTGTGTGTGTGTGTGTGTGTGTGTGTGTGTCTTAAGGGGTAGTGGGGTTCATTAAAAAAAAATCGTGTCCCATATGTCTGGAAGTGAGTGTTTTTTTTCCTCCTTCCTAAATTTTGGTAATCCCAAAGTTTAATTTTGTGATTGGGTTGTCTCCAGGTGGTGGGGTTCTAATTCATTCCAGATGGATCTTTTGCAATCCCCTGTCAAAGTCATGGCAGGAAGAGAGAGAAAAAAAAAGGTGCTTGGATTTTCACAGCTCTGCAGACACCCTCTCGCGTGGACTCCGGCCCCCTTGTCTCTCAAAGTATAATGAGAGAGGGGGAGAGAAAGGGAGGAAGAGAGAAGGAAAAAGAGGAGGGAGGGAGAGAGACCACAGCGTCCTGCTCTACTGTTATTAAACCTTTTGATTGACAGCGGGGAGAACTTTTCCTTCCCCGTGCTCAAGTCCAGACTCCGTATCCAAGGGCAGTGTGATTTTATTTTTTATTTTTTTGTCACAGTGTCCCAAATGTGGAAGGAAAGAGTTGAGAGTTGCTCTCGTCTCCTGCACCCCACTCCCCATCTTCTCTCACCTCACACCCTTAACTCTCCATTTGTGTCACAAGCTGTCACATGCTTCCTCTCTCGTCTTCATTCTTTCCTGAAGTCTCCCCCTCCACAGTCCATCTACTGGACTGGGCTGGAGCTCAAGCAAGCGCCCTCCAAGGAGGAAGTGCTTTTCATCCGAAGCTGGGGGCCCCCCCTCGTTTGTTTTACGTTGTTTCGAGGCGTGCATTTTGCCTCAATGGAAACAGGACCCCGCCACTGTGAATTAAGAGTTGCGAGCCGGATATCGGCTTGGAGTGGGGCCGGCTGTCCAGAGAGTGTTTGTGCAAGTCGGCGCTCCGCTCCGCTCTGCTCGTCTCGTCTCGCGCAGGCTTAAACAGCCTTGTTGGACGGCCCCACGCTAACCATAGCCACCAGCTCCAAACGTCTCTGGATCCCACGTCTTCCTCTCCTCTCCGCTCTGTGATTCCCGCCTCACCGCAGGTAAGAGGAGCGGATGTGAGAGGAAACAAACGAACGACCGAACGGAATAGAACAAAACCGAACACTCCTGGCTCCCCGCTGCAAGTGGCACGCCAGTCCAGCTACGAACAAATCAAGTCAATTTGGGGAAACAAGGGACCTGGGGGGTCGTTTCCATCCACTCCTGGCAAGTGGGAACCACCCGCAAAGAATGCCTGAGCTAACACCCCCCCCCCTTAGCACACACCATTTTACACACACACACACACACACACACAGCACCCTGTAGTGATGAGAGAGGACCCCAAAACGCCATACCTGTAAACACTCAGTCAGGAGTAGGATGAGCGTGCCAGATGCTGAAACCCCACCCCACCCCCCAACACACACACACACCCTTTCAGTGTAACACATGCACATATGTATCCTCACATACACAGCCACTTTCCCCCACACTCTCTCTCACCTCACTTACACCTTAGCCAACTTTGAATTGCACGCCCTTTTGCCCTTCTCAGTCCCCCTCGACAGCACAAGCTTCTGACCCTCTGTTCTGCAAGTACATTTCATTACTTTCCCCCCTACTCCAGAAAAATATTAAGTGTATGTTTTTTCTAATATATTTTACAAGCTATGAAGTCTGAGTTACCTCAAAAGAGCTGTATTCGTGCACCGCAAAGCCCAGGTACATCAGTAAAGAAGAACGTAGCCTAGCCTCTGGTCCTGGAATGAAATAACCATTGCCAGCCCACAGCGGCCACTAAAACTTCCTTTATGGAAGTCAGTGTAGCCGTTAAGAGTGTAGGAAGCGGACTTGGTTGCGCCTAACCCAACCCAAAGACAGACACCCAGCCTTTCCTCTCCCTAATATCTGCATCTGATTTAAGCCCCGACTGCTTTTTCGTTCATGTGTGGCTTTTTCACCCCCAAACACCCGCCCTCCCCCACACCCTGCCTCCGCATCTATTAGAGCAACCAGGTTTGATGCTGCTGAGAAATTGAGGGTAGATGGGGAAACAGGGAGGGAAGGAGGTTTATCCTCCTGCTCCCATGCCAGCAAGCCATTTGGATCGAAAACCAACCGACGAAAAGGCGAATGATTAATGTATTCTTACCTTCGGCAGACACGGGCATGGCTTTTATGAAAAGCCCTTGCAGCTTTTCCAAAAACAAAGGGAGGTTTTGTCTCCCCCTCCCCTCCCCTCCCCTCCCCCCCTCGATCCCTTGGATGTGACCCATTCTTATGATTTATCAAATTAAAGTG
Source organism: Engraulis encrasicolus (assembly GCF_034702125.1). NCBI lineage: Eukaryota > Metazoa > Chordata > Actinopteri > Clupeiformes > Engraulidae > Engraulis > Engraulis encrasicolus. The sequence goes on along the minus strand of NC_085876.1, from coordinate 28,895,654 downwards.
GAGAATGTTAACGTGGGTGGTGTTCTGTTACCAACACCGAAACTCCAAGACCGAAAGGTAGAGTGAGATTTAAGCTCTGTATTCCACTAGGGGCCATAGGTTCCTCACAGGCACATACACACACACACACACACACACACACACACACACACACACACACACACACACACACACACACACACACACACACACACCGGTTGCCTTCAAGAGGGGTGTCACGAAACGAGTGCAGTATTTCTTTTCCTGGAAAGTCTGTAACCAAAACACCCTGTTTGGAGCAACCAGAACATTGGAGTCTAGGATGAAAGTATGGAGGATCGTTGTTTTGTTTAGTGGTCAGATTATGGATGTTGCAATTTCTTGCACAGCATTTTTTTTAGCTGGTGTGGTTTCTGTAAATAAAATTCAGCACGATGGCCAAGAGTATGCGGTATCTTCCTCTCTGAAAGTGAGCGTGTACCCGCTACCTGCACCTCGAAACTTCTGATGTGCATTAGTTTCCTCTTCCAGTAATAGTATTTATATCATCTGACTGTCTGGTGACCGTTTAGAAGCCATGTTTCATTTAATTTTCATGGAATATACTGTATTTTCCCTTTTTTTAATCCTCTGAAGGAACTTTAGGTACTTGAATCAATTGGTTTTTGAATATCTCTTCTTATCATGTCTCAATCCAGTGAACTCTCATTTATTTTGGCCAATTGCCATAGCAACCGCACTAACGCTTAAGCTATCAGAGGAGGCACCTAGCAATTGTGGGATTTAGTGTGCCGTCGTCTACTCAAAAGTGCACAAAATGATATTGATCAGTAAGTGAGTGCAGAACTGGGACCTGGTCCAAGTACCACGAGAATCCTCAGTGGACTAACATGTACCACTTGAAAAAAAATGTTTTTGATCGCTTCCCTCCACGATAAACTACTTTCCAAAAGTGCTCCGTCTCCGGACACAAAGGTCCGCTTTCAGGCCTGAGGGCTCTGCTGAAATCAATACGGTGATAAAATTGACAGATCGGTTGTAAATTATGTGGAATCTTGGCCTGTCACGGTCCTGTCAGCAGGAAATCTCTTTTTAATATTTCTATTTAAGGAGAAGCAGGGATGTGTTTTTCTTAGTCGGAGGGGAATGTTGATTCAGAGGACTTGTCTGAGGTGGGGGTTGTGGGGTCGGGGCTGTGGGTGTTTTGGGGTGGGGTGGGGAGGGTGGTGGTGGTGGTGGTCTTCAGGAGAGACGGTTTGGTGAATCGCGTGCCGGTCGGACAGAGCGAACTAGACCCCTGGCCATGTAGCTCCCCGCTCGGTCTGTGCAGGTGCGCGGAGGTGGAGAGTGGAGGGTGGACGCTGGGGAACGAGGGAGTAGGGGTTTGGTGCGGTGGGGTGTTTTCAGGGGTTGAAGAAAAAGGGGGGGGTTGCGGAGGTGGGATTGGGGAGTTGAGCTGCTTGAGTGCAGAAGAAGGGGAATGGGTTTTTCTCTGGGCGGACGGAGGGGAGGAGAAGGGAGGGAGGGAGGGGGAGGTGGTAGAGGAAGGGCTGCCAAAGCAGCCACCTGTCGTTCCGTAGTTTTTAGGACTTCCTTTTCATCCGGTCTTCAGCACTGCTCCCTGTTGGCCCAGTGTGTGTCCTGCCAGAAGACCTGATTGAAACCAACTGCCAGCGCAGGCTGCCATGTGTTAGAGATGAATGGAGTTTTTCGTGGGGGTGTGGGGTGGAGGTTGAGGTGTGTGTGTCGATGGCGATGGTGGTGGGGGGGATTGGGTGTTGTGAGGCAAGCCCTTGGGAGGTAAAGGGGAGGGTGTGTTGTGTGGAGGGAGTGAGACTGGGTGTATTCAGAAGAAAGGGGAGCAACGGCTCTTTCACCCCAAGCACAGCTGAGACTGAGATTGCCTCTGTCTAGACTTCTCTTTCTATCTCTCTCTCTCTCACACACACACTTACTCTCTCTCTCTCTCTCTCTCTCTCTCTCTCTCTCTCTCTCTCTCTCTCTCTCTCTCTCTCTCTCTCTCTCTCTCTCTCTCTCTCTCTCTCTCTCCCACAAGACAAACTCTTGCCTCCCACTCGGATGGGGGGAAAGAAGACAGGGACAGGGGAAAAAGAGTGAAATAGTTGTAAAGTGTTTACAGCATTGTTTTTCCGTTGGAATGGGACAAAGGAAAAAATATATATAGGGAGTGTGTGATGACTCGCAAAAAAACTGGCTGCGTCTTATTTGTGGCCCATTTGCAGGCTGCGTGGTTGGCCTGCGTGTATTCTTATTTTCCCCCGAATGCTTTTCACTCCCATCCTCCTAAGTCCTGTCTTTCAGTCAAACATGAAAATATGAGTTTCAGCAAGAAAATGAAGAGTTTTCATAGCTTGTAAGGATGGGGGGGGGCGGTTGAGGTTCTGGTGAAGATTTGACATCATTTGGATGTTTGGGGTTGATGGTTTAAAGGCAGATATTTTTTCTTTTTTCGGGAGGGTGTAGGGCTGCACAATTAATTGAAAATAATCGAAAATCGTGATAAAATCAAAGTTGTGATTTCAATCGTGATTTAATCGTGGCAATAGTGACCTACCTTTGAGAGCGTCCTTGAAGCCAGAACATACTGACAGGCTGGTGTTTCTGTCCACCTAAGTTTCATGCTATTGCCTTTACATAATTATTACAATTCATTTTATTTTGCTCATCCCGTATATAATTCATTCTTGGTTATATTTCATCTTGTTATAATTTTTTTTAAAAATCTGCAAAAAATCAATAATCGTGATTACGATTTTGACCAAAATAATCGTGATTAGGATGATTTTTTCCATAATCGTGCAGCCCTAGGAGGGTGCATCTTCTTGTTCTCCTGCCTTTCCTCCTGTTTTGCTGGCGATGCGATGGCTTTCTCCTCTGTCATAATACAGGGCTGTGGCCTGGAGCAGCAAGCATCGGGGGCATCATTAGACATTTAATTTTCAATAAATAACGACTTTCCTCTGAATGATGTACCGGATGCTTCGGAGAGGGGTGGCCAGGTGGAAAACCCATTTGAAACCTGGAAGGGCCCAAACGCGAACTTTCCACATGCGTCCTCCAAGGTTAAAAGTGTGTGTGCGTGTGCGTGTGTGTGTGTGTGTGTGTGTGTGTGTGTGTGTGTGTGTGTGTGTGTGTGTGTGTGTGTGTGTGTGTGTGTGTGTGTGTGTGTGTGTGTGTGTGTGTGTGTGTGTGTGTGTGTGTGTGTGTGTGGTGTGTGTGTGTGTGTGTGTGTGTGTGTGTGTGTGTGTGTGTGTGTGTGTGTGTGTGTGTGTGTGTGTGTGTGTGTGTGTGTGTGTGTGTGTGTGTGTGTGTGTGTACACACTACGAGATTCTCCAGATTATTTATTTATCAGACTAGCATGGTGAAGAGCTCCACGTGGTAACCCAGAAGACTCCAGTCCACCTTTTTTTTTTTTTTTTTTTAAGACGTTGGATTTATTCACGAGTAATGAGCCTTTGACCCCTCGACGACCCCTTCTCTGAATTGTGGTTTTGCTATTTTAAAAAATAATGAAGGGATTTATTTTTATGGGCGCCCGCCCGACCGACCGGTTCCTGCGGCAGTATGAAAAAGGTTTTGGAAATTAAAAGTGGGAGGAGGCTGGGGGTACCCCTCTATTACCCCCGTACCCCCGTTATCCCTGCCCCTGTTGCACCCCCTTTATTCCCAGCTGCAGAGGCAGGTGAAGGGAGGCAGAGCCGTGCGCACGTCTGGTGTGGTACCGACAGCGTCTGGCCTTGGCGCCTTCACACAGCTTTACCCACCCAGCCCCCCCGTAACACCAGCCTCGTTCCCACAACCCACTCACCCCCAACACATACACACACTCACCCCCAATACACACACACACACACACACACACTCGCCCCAAATACACACACACACTTACCTCAAGACACACACACACACACACACACACACACACACACACACACAAACACACACAAACACACACACACAAACACACACACACACACACACACACACACACACACACACACACACACACACACACACACACACACACACACACACACACACACACACACACACTCCAGCCCTAGGTCTGCTTTGAGTGGCACCCTCTCAAGGCTGTGCAGCCAGAGAGGAGGCCACTGATGTTGAACAGAGCAGGGGCCTGGGCCTGGCAGGCTCTCGACAGCCTGTCGTCTGCTAACCATCCCCTTACCTTAGCCAGCTAGCAAGCCAACCCTGTGTGTGCGTGCGTTTGTGTGTGTGCGCGTGCGTGTGCGTGTGTGTGTGTTGACTTGGGAGGCAAGCAGGAAAAAGCCAGACGAGCCAGACAGGCCTAGCCAAGGCTGGCTTCTGGAGCTAATCTGTCGGCTAGCATCCACTGGGGGTCCGATAGGGGAGTCTGATGATGCTAGCGTCTCCCCATTTCCTGTTTCGAGGTCCCCGTGAGGGCTCCCGTTCCTGTCAGGAAGCGGAGATGCAGGGCTGCTTTGGAAATTGGCTGTGTAGTGTTGTGTGCACTGTACTGGTGCTCCGTGATATGGCTTGTATGAACCTATGAAATGTGTTTGCACAGAGCTGCCAGTGCTGGGGATTTTGTTCCCCCCCTGACCAAGTATCACTGACAGAAGTGAATTTCTCATCTTCCTCCCTCTGAGGAGTCCGATCAGCCACAATCATCAGACAAATGGTGTCAGTTGTGAAATTGCAACGTGCATTTTTTTAAATTATTCTTTCTACCCCAACTCACTTCCAAAAGAACAAACCCCAAAAACCTTTTCTGTCTCCAGTTGCTTCTTGCTCGTGAGATGTGTGGGCCTTAAACTCAGACCTGAAGTGTCAGTGATTACATTTTTTGAAATGAACCCCTGAAATATAATCTGTTGCGAGAGGTCAGAGGGGGCGTTCTTCCTTCAGAGGGAGAAACCGTGGACGGTAATTGGTGTGGAGAGGCGGGTCTTTTGTTGCAGGCAAGTTTGACTGATGTGACCGAGTGACGTGGGGGCGAGAGGGTTTGAAGACGGTGTCCCAGCAGGACCAGTCTGAGCTACGCGGCGGGAGACCTGAGAGGCCGTGTGGAGGTCGCCGGCCGCAGCTTCTCATCTCCACCACACCCCAGTCACCAATCTCGGCTTCTGGCTTCTCCAGTGGCACGTCAGTTGGAATTCGTAAAAGCGTAAAGAAATCCCACACACTGTCTGAAGACGGTTTGGATGACCGAAACGTTGTATTTAAGTTTGCTGGTGGAATAGACAGTGTGCAGGATGTGCGGGATGTCTCCAAAGAAGTATCATTTTGAAATGTCAGCTTGAATGAAAGGGGTTTCTAATAGGTTTGGGTGATGTACCCCTAATTGACAGGTGACAATGTTTACACTGAGACAATGCGATGGACAATAATGACCCACTGCTCCTACGGGTTTTACGGTAATGTTTTCAGGTAGACTAATATCTAAGCGAAGCACATTAATGATGACTGTAGCAGCGTCTTCAAAAATGCACAAGTAGAGGATGCCTTGGCATCGCTGATGGATGCAAACATCATTATGATCTAAATCAAGTAGGTAGCAGGCTTCACTCAGGTTTCTTGATAACTGTGCACACTGAGGAAGGCAAAAATAAAGAAGAAAAGATTGATGCAAGGTGCGCCCCCCTTTTCTTTGATTCTAAACATCATGATGATACCATCGTCCATCGGCGATGAACAGCTGACATCCTCTACCGGCACTACCCTAGTTTCTAATGGGGACAGCTAGAGCTGCTGGGACGCTTGCGGATAGGGGTTACATGAGCATAAATGCCTGTGTGTGTACTGTATGTGTGCATGGGACTCGGAGGAAGAGATTTTGAAGGGGACAGCTGTGGCTGATGGAACAGCTTGTGGGTAGGGCACAGGGGTGCAAGCGTGCGTGCATGCATGCTTTGGACTCAGAGTTCGAGATTGTGAACATGGGAGTGTGGAGACTACAGAGCGTGGAATGCCAGAGGTGGTGTGCAGGCATCCTCCAGAGCCAGACGCTATAGTCTGAGGGCTGGACGGCTGGACGACTGGCTGGCTGGGGGGGGGAAGCTGCCAGATATATCTACCTGCAGATCTCATCTTCCTCCGTCTGTGCGACACACAGACAGTGCAGCGCGACATTAACGCGTCGCATCGCACTACGCTGCACCACATTGCAACTGCACTACTGCCGCGCCATGATGTGCTACTCGCAGCTGGCGCTTTTAAGAGACACTGAGGAGGACGTTCTCCTCCTCCACCTCCTCCTCTCCACCTCCTCTCCTCCTCCTCTCTTCCACCAGCCACTTATCCCTCCAGTCGAGCTCCTCTCTTCATCACCCCCAGGGCCACTGATGGCTTTTGCCAGGCCGAGGACACGGCCGTCCCAAAGCCCCTTTCCATCACCCCACTCCCCCGTGTTCTTCCCTGCATCCCTCTACAATGCTTACTTTCTAGTTTTACTAGTTTCTGTACCTTAGATACTATTCACTCACAATATTATTGTGCAAAAAGATAAAAAATAAGGGCGATCCGCCACTTTGTAATTAGGCCGATTGTTTATGCTGGATGTTTTTGTTAGGCCGGCCTGCAGCTTGGAAGTACAATTTGTCTCTCATTGAGAACTCCTGAGATGTGCTCCACTCGTTCCAAACCTGGTTAATTAGGTTATAATTCATGGAGGGAAAGCAGTGCAAATTCAGAGGTGCCTGTCATCTGTTATGGGATGATGAAAAGGGAAATAATATTTTACAATATCTGCAATGAATACAATAAGTTAAAGATAAATTCTGTGTATTTTTTTAATATAACTGCTGCCAGGCATCAAAACATGTCTCTTCGCTGCATTCAGCTCACTCCATAAGTAATGTGAGATGGAGGGGCAAAAATGAAAAAGTGTGTGTGTCGTGTGTGTGTGTCGTGTGTGTGTCGGTGTGTCGCCCGCCGAGCAACTATCTGCGAATGTGTCCCCATTTTTTGTTCCCGGAGAAAGCGACCATCTGTGCGAGTTAGCGGGTTCGTGCCGTGCCGTGCCGTGCGTGCGGTGTGTATCTGTGTGTGTGTGTGTGTGTGTGTGTGTACAAGGCATATGCTTTAGCCTTTTGGGAAGAGTGATGGCCGATGGTTATCGGGCAGTCTCCTCTGTTGTCTTAGCTGTTTATAGGTGTAGTTGCATAGGGACGGGGGACGGGTGAGCTTCGAGGGGCCTGCGAGAAGAGAAGAGAAGGATTGCTGCTCCCTCAGTCGACTCTGAGGATGGGGATAGGGTGAAGGGGTGGGGGGGATGCTTGGTTTGCGGATGGGGCCAAAGTAAACCCTAAAGATGATGTATAGGAAACGGTTTATTCGGATATGATCCACACCTGTCTTCAACCTGGATCTCTCTGCACAGCGATGGTCCTCCTGACATACTCGTCGTAAAATACTGGTACAGGCTTTTAAATGGAAAATAAACACATGCAAGTTTATCATTTTTCCCTGCTTGACTTGAAAAGTATTTGTCGCATATGTACCAGATGTGTTTTTTACATCACAAAGATTTGTATATCTTCTTTTTATATATATTTAAAACACAAACATATTCAGTTATCAATATCTTATATTTTTTTTATTAGAACCAAATTCATACAAAATATTTATAACAGCACATCAAAATATTATGTCTGCAGGTTTTAGATAAAGTGTAGGCTTAATCGTTCATATGTTAAGCACAAACACAAATAGAATTCATTCAGAGTCGAGAGAAATGTACAAACTTCCCTTCGCTCGTGCCAACCGTCTTTTTGTTGTTGTTGTATGTCTCTTTCCTCGTGGCGTTAAGTGATCCACCACATCTTCAGTAGGGAGATGATCCCACGGCACCGCGCCAGCCGGCCCATTACCTGGCTAGCTAATTCCAGCTCCACCACGCCATCCATCTGTAGCATCCTTCATGTGTGTTTGAAAGCATTGTCACGTGGACGCAAAAATACACGTCGGAGTTTCCTTAAGTTTGTGGTAATGTGCCTCTGTAGCAGGTTTATTGTTTGGCCTTGTCCTAGTCTTTGGAGGGTGTCCTTTGGTTACAAAAAAAAGTTTGAGGATGCAGCCGTGTGATCTGCGGTGGTATTGTAGGATCGTGTTGAGATGGGGTTTCGAGCAGAATCCAGCACAAAAGTATTGGGGCCAGGACTGGAAAGTCCACCTGAAACTGCGGTCCTTATGGCCCCCGCATGTTTATTTTTTGTCCTTTTTTCCTTCATTTTCTTCTCTTTTTTTGACATATAATTAAATATGAATTGATATTTGCATATATACAAAATAAAGAGTGTCAAGTTTGTTGTTTCCGCCGTGTGTGGTGGTGGTCTTCACTCCGGCTTGTAGTCGTCATTAGCTTCGCAGAGCTGTTTTTCTGTCTCTGTCTTTGCTCTGAAACACAGAAGAGAGAACAATATGTTCAGTGGCTTTGAAAGCTGATTTTTTTTTCCATTTTGGATTTAAATACGCATTTGTGACTTGGTGCAGTCCCTGTTCATCCTGCAAGCAAATGTATCCATTTTAACAGATTAAAGAAAGTGTGTGCGTGCGTGTGTGTGTTTGCACGTGCATAGGTGCGTGCATCTCTGTGAGTGTTTTGTCTGTGTGTTCTCCTGTGTATATTTCTGCACGTATGTGTCTGTGTATGTGTGCATGCATCCCCGCTCCTTCCCTCCTAAGTTGACCGAGGTGACCGGCCCTGACACTCATCAGCCCAACAGGGTTGATATTGGTCTGCCTTTCAGACACTGCCCCTGGACACTGGGGAAAAGAGCGACCTGTGTTTTTCTGGGCTCACTTTACAGTGGTGGGTAGTACACACACACACACACACACACACACACACACACACACACACACACACACACACACACACACACACACACACACACACACACACACACACACACACACACACACACACACACACACACACACACACACATATATATATATATTTATATACACACACACACACACACCTGGCTCCCATTTCTCACTCTTGCCTCGGTGAGAACGGGAGCACGAAAGAATGCCACCGTCTCCCCACACACACACACACACACACACACACACACACACACACACACACACACACACACACACACACACACACACACACACCGACATCAGGCGTAGGAGGAGCAGAGTGCCGTAGTCAAAACAGACGGCTTTAGTGGATGAAGTCAGTCACACAGCTCAAAGCGGCCCTCCTGCCCCCGCAAAAAAAAACGCCCTTTCTTACTTTCCTTTCTTTTCTTTTTCTTTTCATTCACCGCCACTTCTAAAGTCGCCAAATAGGCCACTCCAGGGACCACTTATGCCAGGCGAGAAGGACTATGCTTGCATTTGTTTTTCATATCCTGTGTAACACATTGTAAAGATGTGTTTTCTTTTTTTCCCCCTTCTTTCTCCTCGATTCCCCGCTCCCCTTTTTTTTTATTTAATCGTTTATGCCTGAACTTCAAAGTTTTTTTTTGCATCACATGTGCCCTTTTAAACCAGCAGTATTTCAGCGGGATGATTCTGATTTGAGATTGTGATATGAGAGATATTGTGATGTATGATATTGGTAGCACAGAGTGAACCAGCTCGCATCTTAATTTGAAGGAGAGGGGAGCAGGGTGTCAATTTTCCTATTTCACTGTTCTGTCTGGCTCTGTCAGTAACCTCCACCCGAGCCTTCACATTTAAGACAAATATTTAGTTTCAGCCCTGTCTGACAGGTACCGTTGGCAGATTGGTGAAAGATTACAATGAGGAGACTTGTCAGTCTCGGACCCAGCCACCCCCACTGTATGTGTGCATAGGTGCGTGTCTGCGTGCGTGCGCACATGCGCGTGCGTGCGTGCATGCCTTTTAGTTAGTGTCTGCATGTCTGTATCTAAATGCGTGTGTGTGTGTGGGTGGACTTTTCAGATGTGTGAAACTTTAGCCATTTGCGATGACACGTCCTCCTCATCAGATATATTGAAAGCAGGCCCCCCTGTGCTGTGCTTTGCTTTACTTTGCTTCTCTGCCTTGAACACGCACACTGTGCCGAGCTCCCGTGAGCCGACCGAGCACGAATCCCTTTCTACCACATCATTCAGCCCGAATGATGGAGCCCTGCGCAGACTTAATCACATGTAATAACATTTGCATGGTCTATTAGCTGGAAGCCGCTGGCAGGAAATATTGACATTAGTTCACCAGCTACGCGCGTGTCTGTCTGTCTGTCTGTCTGTCTGTCTGTCTGTCTGTCTGTCTGTCTGTCTGTCTGTCTGTCTGTCTGTCTGTCTGTCTGTCTGTCTGTCTGTCTGTCTGTCTGTCTCCTGGTCTCTGACCCTCCATCACATGTGTGGTGCGTGTGTCCACATTGGACTTCTGCCCGAACTCCTTTGTCTCTGTCTGTCTGTCTGTTGATGTGTGAGTGTGATGTTATGTGTGCGTGTCTGTGTGCATGCACTCCCTCCCTCTCTCTCTCTTTCAGTCAGTCTGTCTGTCTGGCCATAATTATTTGTGTGCTCACCCTCCACTTGCACGCCTAATTGCATACATCAGTGTGTGTACAGTGTGTGTGTTGCAATGTGTTGCGGTTTCACACCGGCGTCGGTTTCTCCTGTTTGACAAGAAGTGCTAACAGTCGGGCAATTTGTTATTGTTGTTGTTGTTAGGGACGTGAGTTTTTCAAGCAAAGTGTGTGTTTCCCTTCCCGTGTGTGTGTGTGTGTGTGTGTGTGTGTGTGTGTGTGTGTGTGTGTGTGTGTGTGTGTGTGTGTGTGTGTGTGTGTGTGTGTGTGTGTGTGTGTGTGTGTGTGTGTGTGTGTATTTGTGTGTGTATTTGTGTGTGTGTGTGTGTGTGTATTTGTGTGTATTTGTGTGTGTGTGTAGTTTTGTCCATGCCAAGAGTATCTGAACCACAGCGGGGGCTCTATAATTTGTAATGTGTTGCATGTTCGTGCTGATAGGCTCCCGTTGGAAAGGAACCGCGGTTCTAATAACTTCCATCTGGAGGTAATGAGGGAACTCCAGGATAATTACAGAAAATGTGAGCCCCGTCGCCACGGCAGAGGAGCGGAGCAGAGAGGAGAGGAGAGGAGAGCAGCGGAGAGTATAGGAGAGGAGCAGAGAGGAGAGAAGAGTTATAGGAGAGGAGCGGAGAGGAGAGATGAGGATAGGAGAGGAGCGGTCCAGCAAAGGGACTTGCTATTCCACCTTCTCCTTCACCTCCTCCTCCATCCTCCCCTTCTACCCACTTCCTTAATGTGTCCATCAATGATTCAGTCTACTCTCTTCATCCTCCTCCTCCTCCTCCTCCTCCTTCCCCTTCCTCATCTCCTCTTCATCCCCCTTTCCTGACCGTGTCTATCAATGATTCAGCCTGCACCTGGAGTGGGGATGGGGATTGGGATGGGGGATGGGGGTGATGGGACACCAGAGCGTTCACCGCCGCCCAGGCCGCCCGGAGATCAGAGCCGTCCCTGCATGCGCACTGTGCTACACCGGACGCTCGGTTCTGCAAGCATGCCGACCCGCTTGCGCCCCCCTGTGTGTGCGCTTATGCAATCCCCTTGCCATCCTCCATAACCTCTGTCCTCACCTGTTAGAGCCATTACGGGAGAGGGGAGATGGGGGTTAGGGCTGAAGGTTGGTGAAGGGAAGAGAAGGGTGGAATGCTCTCCTATTTAATGGGCTGTGTAGTTTTGACTGGTCAAAGGCTGGGGGGGGTTCAGGGGGACACATGTAGAGATGGATTGGTTAAGGAGAGAAAAATATTTGTTTTGTTTTATCCCGCTTGTGATTCATTCAGATATTTTGTACTTTAGGTTATTGTGCTCTGTTCCTTTAGGTCTCCTGGCATTTTTGAAGAGAAGTTGGCTGTGTAGGCATTGTTAGAAATTATGCAGTGTGAGACTGTGTGTTTGTGTGTGCACTGATGTATCTCACACGAAAGGGGGAAGAACTACACTCTGTCCAAGAATTAAGCAAATCTGTGCCAGATGTATCAAAACGCCTGCATGGTGGAAAAAAACTTTTTTGTGTGTGTATTTTTTTGATAAGATCTTTCACTTAAGGCAGCCACATCTATCCATCAGTCATTTTAAGTACCTGACCTCATGTTTCCTTATGCCTGTTAGCAATTATGATTGCCAGTCTTAAGTACGCTGGCTGTATTCTAGACGGCTATCTCTCTCATGTCAGGAATAAAACAGGGACGTTAAATTCGGCAATATTCAATAGCCTGCCATTTATTATATTAATCATTATTGATTATTTCTGTTGAAAACTGTAAAGGAACAGGTTTTGGCAGGGTGATGGTTATTCATGGCGTAATGAGTCCTAAATAGGGGCAAAGAGAGAGACGTGTGGTTTTGGAGTGAGCCGTTTCGGCTTTAAACCTCCAACTACAAAGAGAGGGGACCAATCTGGTTCGAATCTGAAAGCCGCCCAGAAAGCCTATAGACAGAACTTTAATTCTGGATAAAACACTTAAACCTCCATTATCTCATTTGCCGGTTTGTTCTGCCCACTGCTAAGAACAGAACAGGATCTCCTCCAGCCAGACAAATGTTGTGCATTATCTTTTTTTTCTTTCTTATTAATTGTGACTTCTTGGTCTCTGTTTCCATTCAAAACTTTTCTCTAGGATTATTTTTAGTAAGGGGGAAAACAAACTCATTATATCCTCCTCCCGAATACAGGTCACTTAAGTTGAATATATTATTTTGAATTAATAGTGGAAAATAGAAGCACACAATTAGCTTTTTTTCTATCATTTAATTATTGAGTCTATTATAAAAATGTAGGCACATCTATGAAGACCTGATCTTTTTACTTAAGTGCTTATCTCAGGACACACCTGCAGAGTAAAAATAAGGTTTACAAAGTCTAACAAGTTCTCACGAAAGAGCTTCCTAAAAAGACACAAAATGTGTCTCGTTGACCACGCAGTGCAAAATTCAACACCGTATCAGCGGTGATCACGAGATTTCACATTCCCACAATTGCAGACCTTGCATTGCATCCCTCGTCTAGATAATAATTTACCTGACTTGGCTTGTCTCTGAGCACAGACAGGGTGTTTTGGTTGTCAGGGCCATTAATTTTGAATGCAAGAAGAGGGAAGAGCACTTGAAACACCACAGAACACTACGGAGGATGCAAGTGTAAATCGGCCGATGGAGGAGCGAGCGATCGTGCGAGCGCGTCTGGAGCTGCTGGGATTTGGACATATGTTCTGTGAATATTCACAGCCTTCCTCTATCTGGAACACGCAAATGTTGCATTTGCATATTTATGTGTTTCGTTTGGCTTCTGCTTCTGCTCCTGAGAATCCAAGGATTTTTTTTCCCCTTCTTCATTTCATGTAGAATATAATTAAAATGTAGCAATTTAACACCATGGGGAAACTAGTTTTTTGTTTTAGTTTTTTTCCGCTTTTATTCTCCGGTTGTTCCATTGTTTTGTTTCTATTTCGATTCTCTTATTTCTTCCTTTTGCCTTCCCTCCTCTTTCCTTGAAGTCTATGCTGGGCAAGCTTCAAGTTTCTGGAGGGGTGGGGGGGTGTAACGGACATTGTGGCGGTGATATACCTAACCAAAAATGTTCCAGTGTCATAGTTGAATGTAATTGTCTCGGGCATATGGAATATTTCAAGTTTGAAGGCTCTCCTCACGATGTTGCGCTTAAATTACAGCCTGCCTCCTGGCCCCCTCTTTTACTTTTTTGCCTTTTCGTGTTATTGTGCTCCTCATGGTTGGTTGCTTGATTTACAGTCGTATTTTTAATGCGGCGTGGTGTTGGCTTTACGAGCTAAGGTCAGCTGTAGTATACTCCCAAGGAAGGGAGCTGAGAGGTGGGGGGAGGGGGGTGATAGAGATGGACGATGTGTTTGTATTCCTCTTGACAAGTCGTTTGTTGTGATACTTTCCACCCGTCTGCATTAAGTCAAGTGTGTTGCCTCCGTGAGGTAATGGGAGGGTTACTTGCTTTACTACATGGTGTTAATAGAGACTTGTCTCAAGTCGTCTTGCAGACTTGAGACATAAAAAGTGACATATGAGCTCATCCATTGTGGCCTGACACTTGGGGAGTTTATCTCTGTGAAGAGATCTTGTGGTGGCTTAACCCTCCGCTCACTTGTCTGCTCTGATAATCATGACTGCCGGTCTCGTGCTGTCATCACTTGCTCGGCGCTTTAGAAATCTGCTCTGCCAACTCTGTGACCCCGCACGCCACACTGAAGACGTGACCTTTCACATCTCCAAATATTTTTTAAGCCTCCGCCAGGCTTTTTCTTTTTAGCCACGGTGCTCAACAGCGTATGATTGGCACAGCAGGTCAGGCGTCGTAAAATCAGAAGTCGTTATTATGAATACTTGTCCCACGTTTAAGGAGTCTAGCAATACCACTTTAAAACTAACTACTTAATTTGCATTTTGAATGAGATCCACATCCCCTTCCCTTCCCAAAGAGCTGTCTTTTTTCCTTTATTTGTATTTATATATGCTTTTTCATTTTGTGCAAAAACCTTTTGAATACCCTTCGGCACTTGACAAAGACGATATCACGGATCAGTGCAGTGAAGAGCAGGTTTGTTATCATCATGGCATTAAAGCCATCTAAACCCAGTGTGTCAGCTCACCATTTAGATGCTGTATAATCTTTATTTGGTACAAAAATCTTTTGAACACCTTTCCTCACAAGCTAAAAACAATACCACGGATCTGTACAGAGCAGGTTATGGTAACGGTCATGTCCATTAAAGACCTCTTTTAAAGCCAGTGCGTCTTGTCACACTCACCATTTTCCTTTGGTTGCTGAGGCAGAAGGTGCAGATCTGTTTCGGCTGCGAGTTCTCTGCGTCGCGGGCGGGCGACGTGCCGTGGTGGTGGTGTTGGTAGAAGGAGTTCGCAGAGGAACCGCCACCGCCGCTGTGGCAGGGCTGGCCGTCCCCGCACGCCTCCCCGACGAGCAGCACGTTGCCCAGGTGGGAGATGTAGCTGGAGGCCAGCCGCAGCGTCTCGATCTTGGACAGCTTGCGATCGGCCGGCTCTGTGGGGATGAGGGTGCGCAGCGCCGTGAAGGCCGTGTTGACGCTGTTGGTGCGGTCCCGCTCCCGGGCGTTCGCCGCGTTTCGCTGGCGAGGTTCGCCGCTGCCGGGGCTGAGCTGCACCCCGAGCTGCGTCATCACCGACGGCAGCGGCGGTGGCACCACTCCTCCTCCGAGGCGCCCGCCTCCGTCCGCGCCACCCCCGGCCCCGCCGCCGGGCTTGCGCTTGCGGGTGCCCACCTTCAGCTCGTAGCTGGAGGTGTCCAGGCGGAAGGATCGGTCATCCGAGCCCGAGCTCTCGCTGCCGTTCTCCTCGTCCTCCGACATCATGGATATCTCTGAGTAGAGGTATCGGCTCGGCGCTGGGCGCACCATGGCAAAAGACATCTTACTTGTTTACTTCACTGTACTCCGCTCCAGTCCACTCCACTCCACTCCACTCCCCTGCTCTTATCTGGGTGGGATGAGATGTGATGGTGTCTTGTCTCTGGCCGTATGACAATACCTCTGCAGTTTTTGTCGGATGTTTTAGTCACGCATGCATGGAATCGTGTAAGGAAAGTTGAGTTGGGAGGGAGGGAATAACTCACCAAGGAGCTCCACCAAAACAGAAGTCAGCGAGGCAGCGTCACTCCACGCACTCGCAGCGAGCTTTTTAGTCCTTTGGTTCCAGCCAACTCCACTGTGGCATGGCTCTCTCTGTTTTTCAAAGTCCCATGTGGACCCTATTCTCCCCTTCTGTGCCAAGTGGAATAGAAGCAATACTGGCGTTCCTTGCGAAGGGAGGCCAGTCCCGCTCTCACATCTGCCTGGCTCTGCGTCCGTCCGCTCCTACTGTGTTGTTTTTTAGGGCTCTCCCTCGGTTGCTACAGTCCTCTTTTTGGCGTGTCCCCTCTCTCCGGCTCACGTCCACGTCCGCCTTCCTTCTCTCTCTCTCTCCTGTCTCTCTCTCTCGCTCTCTCTCTCTCTCTCTCTTACTCACTCACTCACTTGCTCACTCTCTTCCTCTCCCTCTCCCTCAGAGCACAGATCCACGTGTGGTTTCTGTCTGAGTGTTTCAGTATGGTTGGGCTTTATAGCTTGTGGGAGTGTCTGGGGCTACCCCCCTCCCCTCCCCTCCCTTCCCCTCCCGCTCCCCCTCCCCTTCCCTGCCCTCCTCTCTTTTTCACTCCGCTTCACCCTTCTCCTCCTCTCATCTCTCTCTCCTTGCACCGCATGCAAATCCCACAGCTGGCCGCGTGTGCTGCCTGCCGGCCTGGCAGGCGTGGAGCTGTGCAGCTCCCTGTCCCCGTCCATCCGTCCGACTACCATACATTTTTGTCTTTTTTTTTTGCTTCTTTTTTTTTTCTCTTTCATTTTAACCTTTATTGAGATCGCACTACCAAAGACGGTGATAGGCAATGATTAGGGGGGAGAGATGGGAAATGATCAGGAAATGACTTTTTGCCGGAATCAAACCCGGGTCCCCGCCAGGTCACATCGGCCCCCTTGCTACAGACTCGTGTCCCTAAACCCTGGTGCCTTTAAGTAGAAGCAAGAAGGCACATGCACACATAGGGCTGGAAAGAGAAAGTTGTTTCATGGGTGAAGGTGACAAGTTGGGGGTTTTTTCTGTCGTTTCTCAAAAGTGCTGATTAGTGACCAGTCCTGCCTTGCAGGGACGCCGCACTCACTCACGCTCGCCCGCCCCTCCGTGCCCCCTGTAAGAGCCCCATAAAAGACGACCTAAAAGCCCAGCGAAGTTCATGAGGGATTAAATATCAATGGCTTGGAGTGGGAACCTTTCCTTTCTCACCCACCTCCACCCAGAGCCCCATGCACCTCCTTCCCCTCCTCCTCCTCCTCCTCCTCCTTCTCATTCTCATTCTCCTTCTGCTCCTTCTCTGTCGCCTCCAAAGCCAGGACCCCCAAACCTGTCTGGAGAGCAATCATGAAAAGACGAATGTGTTAAAGGTTTGCAATGCATCATTTGGTTCCAACTACCTTCCCCTGAATCCCCTGCCAGAACCCCTACCCCACCTCGCCTCGCCTCGCCTCGCCTCGCCTCACCCCCACCTCTATTCCTCTACCTCCACTACCACCTCCACCTCCTCCTTGCTTTGAATGTGTGGACTCTTGTGGATTTGGTGAAGTGTGTCTCCCTCCTCTTTTTATGCATTTCTTTTCCTTTCCCTGCTGCCATAGCGTATGCCCCTTACAGTAGCGTGATGGACAGCCCCGTGTGAGGAAATGAGTTGAGTCGTCTCTCACTCGCGTGTTCCGCCATTAACTCCGACTGGATCGGTTTAGTCATGCTGTTCGAGGCGAAAAGAAACAAAATATTATCCAGCAGGACCATAACTCAGGTAGCACACCTGTTGCTCACTGAATCACCCCTCCTATGCCACGGAAGACAGATGGCCCGTACCGCTCGGAAGACAATGGTCAGGGGTTTATACAGAATAAGATGGATGTGCGCCTTATAAGATGTTGAAATACTGTCTGCTTTTTTCCTGTTCTGTACGCCAGCCCCTACGAATGGTTTTGCCTCCATTAAAAAGCCAACTGTTAATGTTTGGGAAAGCCTCCAGAGAAGGGTCGGTCCCCTGCCTTTTCTGTGATCTGAGAAATATATGCTCATCTCATCTGAAGGCGAGGCAGGCATTAAAACCTATTATTCATCCAGCATGAAATTTCTCGTTTGCTTCCTGTGCTTTTGGGGTTCAGCTTGAGCTTTGAAGCTCGTAAAAGTTTTTTTTCTTAGGTCATCCCTTTTAAAAAGGTACTGAGGAAAAAGAGGGCCTAAGAAACCTGCACCTACTTGGGGTTCAGCTGCAGCAAAATAAACCGCATTTCCCATGGGGGCCGTGTGAACAATCATTATATTCCTGCAGGGAACCAAAATGGCCACTTCAAAGCATGGCAGCAAACGTCATGTCATTCCTTAATAGCTGTCAGTGATGGGTCCCCATACCAGTTTTCCCCCACAATATAAATAAAGGAAAGGACTCCTTATAAGAATTGTCCCAATTCAGACAATGACCATTATTCAAGATTCATTTCTTTTGACATATAGGGTTAAAGCTGGTCGGAACTTTTTTATAAAATACTGTATGTTTAAAGTATTACAATATCCACTCAGCCATCTTTTTAAGTTTCATGCAGAAATGGTCCTCTAAAATTGGATAAAATTATGATGATGAATAAGATGAAGGCTGTTTTCTTTTTCGTTTGAGCAAAAAAAAAGAAACTCTCCAGAAAGCTTGAATAGAAGTCAACCTGCTTCAGAGTTTGCCGTAAATCCAAGTTAATGTGCGTGCCCCCACTGCAGCGCTCCCCGTGGCTTGGGGGGTAATGAATGATGTGAGTGGGTGTGCCGGGGTCAGACGAGGCAGGGTACCTCATTTCCCAGAAGGCACAAGAGATCCCCATTACTGTCCACACTCATCATCGGCACCATGGGAGTTTGAGTTTCTGGCTCTGAGCTCTCGGCTCAGTTCCCCTGCCAGTGTCGTGCACTTAGTTTCTCAAACCTTGATGGTTGTCGCCCTTTTAAGCCTCTTCACGTTGCTTGAAAAACATTGGGAGAATCCATGGCTTCCTGAAATATTTTATTACTTTTATTTTTCACAGTTCATGTCCATATTATGTGGGGAAATGTGTTGGTTACAAGCTCTTTGTGGACGGTTGAGTGCCTCCCTCATTAGAGTATGAATTCATTTACAGTTCGCAAATTATGAATCAGTGTCTAGACTAAAGAGGGAACTGTGCTCTGAGGTTTAATTGATCTGAAATACGCTTTTTTATTGTCCCAAACTCTCTGTAGTGCAAGAGAACGAAATTGATATTTTTGTGGGTGGGAGTGCAGCCCTTCATTTAAATCTTAATAATAAGGAATGTTGCATTAGTTTACTAGCGGCAATAAATCACCAGTGAAGTTTTAAACACAATAGTAGTAAAATAATGTTTTCCTTATGTTGAAACGTATATATGATTACCGAGCAGACATTTTCCTCTCTTTTTGGTGAAGATTTGGAACTGAATCTAAAGTTGTCTGATTTTTTTTACCATTTTATTTCCTTATGAAACCAAATTTGAAATAAAATTGCTTTACCAGGCACTGGAGGCAGTGGTCTGAGCACTGGTCCCTTAGTGATGCCCCAAGATATCAGATGCTGGGATACTTTTTTTAAAAAAGGGCGATTTTATTTTCTGAAGATGGACAGTCCTATTCTCTTTTACCTTTCCGTCTCATTTTTGGTTATGTTCCATGTTTCTAAATGTGTGGTTTTTATGCATGGTTTTACGTTAGTCTGTATTTAAGTTCTGAGCTCGAAGTCTAATGCGATCATCACTGCGTACTGCGGTCCGAAGCTACAAAAACAGAAGTAGATTAAATATATTATTAGAATAGCATCTCCCGCTCGATAGTTCTATTAAACTGACACAGGGAGCTATAGTGAAGAATTTATTTTGGGGGGAGATTTGTCTCTCTCCATCGCTGCAGCAATGCCCCTGGAGCCTCTTACGACCATTTACATCTCAATGTAGAATATTAATCCACAGAAAAGAATTTGAATGACAAATCATTATTTCCCCCTCAGCGTACCCCGCAGTGTTCCCATGCACTATGAAAAATCGGGAACGTGGAAGGATATGGGTGTTTACCGAGCATATCTCTCAATAACTCGCGACTCCTTTTGGCAGCAGTCAGTTTATCAAAAGTGGCACGGGGGGGAATTGGGGCGCTGTGGCTCAATTGGTTAAGGCCTTGTACCGTATACCATGGGACCTGTGTAAAAAAAAATTGAAAGGTGGCATGGGGGCAGAAATTGCAGCCTGGCCATAACGTTCATCAAGAATCCAGCCATGGGATCGTCCTCATATCAGATGGAACTCTTCACAGGCCTCATAAACGCTTGTGTCCGGACCAGCAGATGACAATGCTCGTTATCTCCCTGTCACAGAGAGGTCCCTTTCACTCACACACACACACACACACACACACACACACACACACACACACACACACACACACACACACACACACACACACACACACACACACACACACACACACACACACAAACGGCTTCATCTGTAGACGGGCGCTTCAGTCTGCCATCTGACTGCCATTAACCCCCATTCAACTTCCTGCTCCGTAGTGCGACATCTAATCCCGTCACCCATCTGTGGAAAGCACTTTCTCAACCCCTCATCGCTCGCTCTCTCTCTCTCTCTCTCTCTCTCTCTCTCTCTCTCTCTCTCTCTCTCTCTCTCTCTCTCTCTCTCTCTCTCTCTCTCTCTCTCTCTCTCTCTCTCTCTCTCTCTCTCCTTGATGGGTCCCTACTTACCTCTTTCACAGAGTCTTGTTCATTTTTTTTTCTTTTGGTCTTTTTACTTCAGGAGTGAAGTTTTGTCACTGGTCAGAGAGTTGTCAGGAGATAGAACTCCCGATTCTCACTCCCGAGACACACAGAAAAACACACAAGCACAAGCACGCGCACATACACGCACATACACACACACACACACACACACACACACACACACACACACACACACACACACACACACACACACACACACACATACACACCCACACACACACACACACACACACACACAAGCACACACACACACACACACACACACACACACACACACACACACACACACACACACACACACACACACACACACACACACACACACACACACACACACACACACACACACACACACACACACACACACACACACACACACACACACACACAGTGAGTGCCTGGCAGCTGTGCGTTGTCTGAGGGGGCCATTAGAGAGTGTAGGCCTGCTGGCCGCCAGGTCCATTCACCGATACGTGTGTGCGTGGGCTGTAACTTGGACGGGGCGGAGGGGGGGTGTGTGTGTGTGTGTGTGTGTGTGTGTGTGTGTGTGTGTGTGTGTGTGTGTGTGTGTGTGTGTGTGTGTGTGTGTGTGTGTGTGTGTGTGTGTGTGTGTGTGTGTGTGTGTGTGTGTGTGTGTGTGTGTGTGTGTGTGGGGTGGAGTGTGTAACTTTGACGGGGCGGAGGGGATGGGTGGAGTGTGTGTGGGGTGGAGTGTGTAACTTTGACGGGGCGGAGTGTGTGTGTGTGTGTGTATGGTGGAGTGTGGTTGTCTGAGGGAGGGAGGGGACGGGAGGGACTTGTGTGGTGTGTGTGTGTGCGTGTGTGTGTGTGTGGGTGGGTCTGGGGGGAGTGTTGGTGATTTGGTGGTGGTGGTGTTTGCTGTCTGGACAGGCCTGAGGGGGGAAGGAAGGCAAGAGAGAGCGCTGTATCGCTTTCAGCCGTGCGCTCGCCGCTCGGTCCCCTAATGCAACACAGACGCGATGCAGCTGCAATGCAGCCCTGCCCGGGAGATGAGAGAGAGGGAGAAAGAGAGCGGGATGAGGAGGGGAGGAGAGCGAGCGAGAGAGAGCGGGAGCAATGGGGATAAGTAGAGTGAGAGAGAGACGCACAGAGAGAGAGAGAGCGAGAGAGAGAACCTGTTAGGGTCACCACAATGATGCCTTCAATTAATCTGTTCAGAAATGGGAGGGGACCTCTGGAGGTTACGGCAAAAGACGGAGGGAATAAAGTTTAAAAAAAGAGGGGGGTGAAGAAGGGAAGGGAAGGGAGGTGTACAATTATGTCCGGCTTTTGTTCTCATTTTTTGAAATTGCTCTTGCTCCGACTTTTCCGTTGTTAAAACCTGTTCTCTTTTTACCCTTTCTTAAAGTTTTTTTTTATAGCTTGTTTTCTCTCGGGTGCATTTGCAGAGCATTAAGCATATAAACAGGCTGGAAATACAGTGAGGAGAGGGAGAGCAAGAGGGAGCTGAAAAAGATGCCTTCCCCATCGGCGGTTTTTGTGTCCGCGTGACGGGAGGAGAGGGAAGCACTCGTTTTTGACCGCTAATCTGCCCATGCACTGTCAACTTGTTAATTGTCCAGCCCCTTCTCAGACATTAAAGGAGGATTGTAAATTATATTGACATAGTGACTACTTTAACATGCCATGTTGCACTCTTGCATACACACACATACGCGCACGCACACACGCACACACGCGCACACACACACACACACACACACACACACACACACACACACACACACACGTATGCGCACACACTTGAGCGCATTTTGAAACGCACAATTGCATGATTTACTATCGTCCAGTTTTAAGAGTATGCGCTAAGTAGCCATGCAAGCACTGTAGTGGGTTTTCAACTGCAGTACTTCACAGCCCCCTCACACCCCCTCCAGATATGCAGGGCCGTATTAGCGCATAGGCTGGATATGGCTGCAGCCTAGGGGCCCCCACCTGGCATTGGGCCCCTGATTGGCCAAAAGTAAAAAATTGCAGAATTTTGACAGGATGCAATATTGAAACGTGAATCTGTCGTTTAGAATCTTGTTAATAAAGTTGGCAGACATGCTATCCTTGATTTGTAACTCGTAACTATGACGCTATGTAAATTGGTCACGAAATTTGCCTTCTGGGGGCCCCACAGCAACCAGTTGCCTAGGGGCCCTAGGCCATCTTAATCCGGCCCTGCCTTCCAGATATGAGCGCTCCCCCCACCTCCCCTGTCATAATATGTATTGTTCTGACATTGCGCTCATGACAAAAATATGGAGTTTTATAACCGCCAAATTGCAGTGCTCTGGGCATATACACGCATCATGAAGCAGCAAATGTGAAAATCTTTTTGCGCCAGAGTGTTTCTACAGCCCCCGTGCTTATTTTCTTATAATATTCATTCAGGATAACTTGGGTTTTGGACTGTTTTACCACAGTCATTTTCCAATTGGATTTTTCCACCAGCCTGTTAGCGGTGGCTGTAAGCGGCATCACTTATGGGATGCCTGCCGCGGCCACTCACGGAACGCGTGCGGAGACACACACACACACACACACACACACACACACACACACACACACACACACACACACACACACACACACACACACACACACACACACACACACACACAGGCTTGTGCGTCTGGGCACACATTTGCCCACATAATAACATGCAACACACACAGAGCCATACACTCACACACGCACACATTCAGACCTGTGTGCCTGGACACATACTTGCCCACATAAACACATACACACACACACACACACACATGCACACAGCCTTGTGTCTGGACACATACTAGCCCACATAATAACACTCGATATACACACACGCTTGTGTGTACAGTCGGATAAAGACGCGTGTGCCTGCAGTCAAACATGTAACCACTTGGGAACGCAAGCTTACACACACACACACACACACACACACACACACACACACACACACACACACACACACACACACACACTTGCTTGCATACACACAGTCTTGCCCATGGCAACACACAGACACACTCTCACTTGCACATTCAAGCAAGCACACAGGCACACACACAAGCACAAGCTTGCACACACTTGCATGCATGCATGCACGCGCACACAAACATACACAGATGTACAGCCTTGCCTACACACACACTCATACTCGCACTCGCTCATACTGCTTGCATGCTTGCACTTACACACACACACTCATGCTTGCACTTACACGCACACACACCAAGCGGACACACACACATTCACTCACTATAAAGTCAGCCGCACAAGCTTGCACACACTTGCATGTATGCACGCACACACAAACATACACAGATGTACAGCCTTGCCTACACACTCGCACTCGCTCAAACTCATGCTTGCACTTACACACGCGCGCGCACACGCACAGACACGCACGCGCACACACACACGCACGCACGCGCACACACGCACGCGCACACATGCACTCGCCCACATTCACTCACTAAAAAGTCAGCCACACGTTTGCCGCGTGCATTCCTGCCGCGGGCGCATCACCCTCCTCACCCACCACCCATCCCGCTCTGGAGCCCCCGAGTGGAAAAGTGGAGAGAGGAGCAGGGGAAAGAGAAGAGGTGGCCGAATTCCACGGAGGGGTAACCGATTACTGGGATTATAAATGATCCCATTAGGGGGAAATGCAAAGCTACACTTGTGGGCAAGAGGCGAGGCCTCCGTCTCTGCTGTGTCGGCAGATGGTACGCCATGTCACTCACATGCCCGGCTGCTTCGGTACCGTGCGTACGGCATGGGGGCCGTTAATGAGTACCCTTACATCCAGGGGCGGCACTAGTGGGGGGGGGGAGCCAGCAGGGCATTTGCCCCAGGCCCTCTCATATTGATGGGCTGGGGGCATATTATGTATGACCTTGGCAGGTATGGGGTGAAGGGGGCTGTGTCAGTGTTTTGCCGTGGGCACCCTATTTGTAACTGCTCCCCCCACTGCCTCCTTTCCTCAGCTCCAAAACTCTCGTAGTGCTTACGACAGGCCTCTGAGTGGTACCCGCTGAGGTAAGTGTCCACCCCACCTCCCCAAAACCCCAGAATCTCCACCCCTTCCCCCTGCAGACATCTCAGCACCACCTCTCTCTCTCTTTCTTTCTCTTTCTTTCTCTGTCTTTCTCTGTCTTTCTCTGTCTTTCTCTCTCTCTCTCTCTCTCTCTCTCTCTCTCTCTCTCTCTCTCTCTCTCTCTCTCTCTCTCTCTCTCTCTCAGGCAAGCTAACACTGCCTCTCTGCCAAGCTCTGCCAGTCTGCCACCACGCTTGAACCAGTTTTTTTTCTCTTTGGTGAATGGAAATTAGAGACTCGATGCCAGGAGTGTTCATAAATCATTAGGAATAAGCACCTAATACTTAATTCTTGAGGCGCTGGCTTGTGCTATAAGACCGCAATGCCAAGTCCTAGTGTGTTGTCGTCGTATCGCGACGCTTATTCCGCACAGCACATGACTGCGTTCTAAAGCCAAGGTCTCTTTTTTTGTAAATGTAGACGCATGCTCAAGAAATGTAGCGTCCTCTTTGAGCCATAAGAGCACTTTTTTTACATGGGTATGTAGTCATGCGTGTTCATCCAAAAAAGTGGTGTTATGCAGTTTGCACAGGGGTTTTTTTTTCTTCTTCTTCTTCTTTTTTTGTACTTTTCATCTTCTGCTTCCTTGGGCCAATCTACATGTGTCTAGACTCTGTTTAAAGGGGCTGACGCTTCCTAGGATTCTGAGCGGGTTCTGTTTTGTTATGGGCCCATTGTCCCGGTTCACTGCAGGCCAGCACCCAACAATGGGAACCGGGTGTCCGGAAGATGATGTCATACAATCATGTCCCTCGCTCTTAAAAAAACGAGACCAGTAAAAAAAAGGAAAGGAGGGGGGGACGATGGGACGTTTGTGACAATTTAAAACGGTGGTGTTAAAAAAAAAAAAGAGTTAACGTAGAGAGAGAAAAAAAGAACCCTCCTACCAATAAAAACTTTAAAAGTTGTGTTTCAGTCATGGAAAAGAAAATGAGCAGAAATGTGGTGGTTTTCCATCGGCCCGTTTCAAGCGGCAGCCCGTAGCCGAGTGCTCTCTGCAAAAACGTAGCGATTAGCTCAGGTCCTCTGGGGATGCGTGCCGGGCCGGCCAGGCTAACCCCGATGAGTTTACCGCTATCAGACCGCTGGGGGGGTCAGAGGGCAGACTCCCAGGGGTTCACTTGCTTGCACACCCCCACGGACCAGCTGAGTCCCCCCCCCCCTATTTCCCCTCACACACACACACCCCATCCAGCTGTTAACAAAAGACTCTAACAAGGCCCTTTTAGATTTTTAAGACTTTTACACAACTGCCGCTCGTTTGAAGTGAGGAGTTCTCCCGTCACTTATAGCCCTCCCTTGGTCAGTCACTTTTTTTTTGGTGTGCCTGCTGTCGTGTCTGGTCTGGTTCGCCCCTTGTGCCAGATTTATTTTTATTTATTGCCATCTGTTGGATGGATGGATGGATGGATGGATGGATATGGTGGCCACTGTGTCTCCATGACAACGGTAATTGGCAGGTGAGGCCGGTACTATTTCCCAATGGATCTCTTATCACACACACACACACACACACACACACACACACACACACACACACACACACACACACACACACACACACACACACACACACACACACACACACACACACACACACACACACACACACACACACACACACACACACACACACTCGGCCTTCACTTCTGCGATATTGGTCACAAACAGATGTGTTTCCAGCCAGCCTCCCAGTGTCGTGTACGTGTGTCTGTGTGTCTGTCGGCGGGGGGTAAATGCTATACCCCTTTCAATGCTGCCGTTACACATTACAGAAAACCCTTTCCCCTTGGAACTTCCTCCCTGCGTTTTCCTCTTCTCCCACATCGACATCTCAGGCAGGGATCTCCCATGGCCCAGGGCAGACACAGTCCCTAAGCGTCTGAAATATCAAACACACGGCGCTAATAGACCCGTGCTCTTGTGCCGGGGGGGACTTAAGACCACAAGACCTGCAGACAAAATGCCACATCCGCAAAGCACCACCACCCCCACTGAGACACACACACACCAACCCCAAACACACACCACTCTCATTTCTCTCTTTCTGACACACACACACCACACACACACACACACACACACACACACACACACACACACACACACACACACACACACACACACACACACACACACACACACACACACTCCAAACACACACACACACACACACACACTCCAAACACACACCACCTTCACTTCTCTCTTTCTGACACACACACACACACACACACACACACACACACACACACACACACACACACACACACACACAGACACACACACACACACACACACACACACTCCGAGTCCCCCAAGTCCCTCAGCTGTTTTAGGCATTATCAGGCAACCCGCTCCTGCTGCTTCTGCTTTTCATAAAGGGGCCCCCCCCCCCCCCCCTCTTCCTCTCCTCCCACTCCCCCCTTCCTTTCCTCTCCTCCACTCTTCTCGTCTGCCCCTTTTTTACAGACGTGTTAATGCACTGTGCCAACTCGCTTTGACAAAGCTGTCATGAGGAAAAAGCCTGAGCTTCTCAGTGCATCCATCATACTTTTGGTGTTGTTGGGTGTCCCACTGTGGCTTCAGTGGGGACCCGGGGAATGTGGTGCAGACTGTCCTTGTCTGTCTGGGACGTACATGATTAATAATAATATTTCTGTCAAAAGTTAAATGGATTGGTCGGTGGGTGGTTGAGAAGTTGAAGTGTGTGTGGCAGAGCTCAGTATTTCCTCCCCATCGATGCACCACACACACGGACACACACGGACAAACACACACAGACACACACGGACAAACACACACAGACAAGTACGCACGTGTGATTTCAACCTGTTGCGTCAGGAGGAGCGCTGATGTGGAACAGGATGTTGAGAAGAGCAGAGCACCCCTTCCATGTTTGTCTTCCGTAGATGCCTCTTTGAAGACATAGTGGTCCACTGAGGCTTGGCCCGACCAGGGGCAGTGGTGTGCAGTTCAAGTTTTATGACTATACCTGCTGTTGAAAACTTGCTGGTGTGTCCTGTCCTGTCCTATCCCTGTCATGAGGGACTAAGTTAGCAAGAAGGTGTAAATGGAGCTGAGATGCATCCAGATGACTCCAGCCTGCTCAACAGTTCTTCCGCAGAATTCCATCACTAGGGTTGTGGGTGTGTTCTGACTCTCAAGCCAACGAGTCTGGCTCTTTGGTGTAGCGGTCAGAGCCCGGTTTACTACCCCAGAAGGTCCGGGTTCGAGTCCCGGCTGGGCAACTCTACTCCCCTTCGCTACACGGCCCTACAGTGGTTCTAGCGGTAGGGCACTGCAACTGCTACGCCAGCGACCCTGCTTCGATTCCGGCCCGGGTCATTTGCCAATCCTTCCCCATCTCTCTGTACCCCTACTCGTTTCCTGTCCATCTTGCACTATACCATCACAAAAATGAAGTCATAAAACACCAAAAAAATACCTTTTAAAAAAAAATAGAAAAAAGAAATCCCATTGCGTTGCTACTGGAACTCCCAGTGTTCATCCAAACCGACCATTCCTTGGCTCCCCTGGGACAGTCCCCTGGTCATTTCGAGCCGGCTTTGAAGACAGAAACAAGACGTTGGTGTCGGTAGCACATGCTTGGCCAGTTAGCTGTAGGGACTGGCTGGCTGTTTGGATGGTTCGTTTGGTTGTTTTTTTTCCCCTCACTTTCTTTGAGGTGGAACTGGGCATGCCCCCAGAGTAATTGACTAAATAGGCAGTGAGTCGGCTGTACCGTACACTAAAGAATAGAGAGAGGGCCAGGACATGACTATGCCGTCTAAAATTGTCTGCCAGTCTCTTTCTTGTAGCCAGTAGTGCAGAGCTCTGGATGTTTTCAGTAAAACTATTTTCGAGAAGACCGTGTCTCTGTGTGTGTGTGTGTGTAAATGTGTGTGCAAGTGTGTGTGTGTCATTTCCACTTCCAGGACTCAGCCACTGAGCTGGGAATGCTGCACTTCCAGGCATGTGGCTTCTGGTCCAAAAACAACTTCCACGGTAGTGCTCCCAAGTGACACTTCGCTGGCAGGGGGGCGGGGGGCTGCTGGCAGCAGGCGAAAGAGGTGTGCTTGAAAGAAGGTG
>NC_085876.1:28847078-28859578 GCF_034702125.1 Engraulis encrasicolus | reverse complement strand
AAGTTATCCCACACTGCTCCTCACAACGAGACGCCTTCCCCTTCCCTGGCAGCGATCAGCTCGGTCGAGGCAAGTGAACTTCCCCCACCACTTCTCTCCACCTCCACCTCCACCTTCCCTCCCTTCCCCTTTTCTCTCCACCTCCACTCCTCCCTTCCCCTCTTCTCTTCACCTCCAACCTCCCAACCCCCCCAGCAAGTAATGGAGGTAATAATGGAGCAGAGCCACTGGACCCAGGAACGCAACGTTGAGTAATGTAGAAGCCGAGACAGAGCGTGGGGGAAAAGAGAGAAGCAAGGAATCATAAACGCTCATATGTATATAATAAATATATAGACACGTCTTGGGCATATAGTGTTATCTTTTCTCGAATTTCACCTGTTCTTTGACGGGCGGCATTCGTTTTTTCCCCCTCAGAAGACTGTCTTTAAGTCAGAGGAGGAGGGGGGGCGGGTGAAGAGGGGATGCGAGGAGGAGGAGGAGGAGGAGGAGAGGCGGTGAAACCCGAACCTTGACAGACGCCGGCGAGACTCCGTGCCCAGAAGTCAAGATGGGAGCGATTCCTGGAGCTGGTGAAAAGTAACATTTGTCTCTGGTCTGCTGTAGTCCACCCCAGCCCCTTGTCTGCAGCAGCCCCTACCCCATCTTGGGAGGAACAGTCATTTCACCGCTACTACAACCAGGGAAGCCAACAGGGTGGGGACAAAGGGATCAGTTGTCCTGGGCCTGATTACATTATATATATATATATATTGCCTGGCTTTGTCCCGGGCCCAATCAAGCCTGTCAGCAGCCCTTACCACAGCTACAACCCTCCTCACAGACCTCCGGGTCACAGGCAAGCGTAGGCGGGTAGACATCCCATTCTGGTTTTACAGCGAAAGAGCGTCCAACCTCATATTCTTTCCAGCCCATTTCACTTCACCCAGTTGATCCCAATTAGCAAGCACACTTTCTTTAGCCAGGTAGATGAGGTATTTAGTGAAATTGAAAGCACAGTCGGGAGGACTTAAACGGCAGGACTTGAACTTTTGTGCTAGTCTGTTGGTCCGCCAGTGCTGTTAGCAGGTGGGTGTCATCAGTGGCCACCAGCCCTGTTGCTCCAGTGTGGCCTAATTCAGCCCAGACTGACTACCAAAGGCTGCTTGATACATGACAGTGGTGGTGGGTTCTGGGGTTTTTTTGGGAGGGGGTTGGGGTCCTACCAAATGCTATATGTTCTGCGTTGCACAAGTCTGTTGAGAACCTTGTTCGTTAAGATGTATAGCATCTTCAGAAGATTAATGGTGGCATTTGTTAAAAAGGGGGATTTGTCTCACTCTCTCTTCAGCGGATCTTGTTATTGTAACCTCTCGAGAGGTCACCCAAACATCTGTACGTCTGTCTTTTTTTCTTCTTCTTCTTTTTTTCCCCCCCTTCCAGAACCTGCTCTTTCTTTGGTTCTAGGGTGGGTTTGCGTTTCAGGAAATATCACATTAGGCTCTGGACTTTGTTTCTTTTAGTGTGTTTTCTCTCATTTTTTTTATCATCCGAAAACCTGCTTCTTCAAGACTACCAGTGTGTCCCGAAAACCCTCAGCGGATGCTGTTGAGAGCCAAAGTAAAAATTTTGATTCCGCCCATCAAGCGAGATGTAGCACCCTACTTCTCTCTCTCTTTCTCCCTAGACATTACATCACAGAAATAACCACCAAACGGTGTGGGGAGGCATTTTCGAAAGCCTTATTAACCGAAACGGCCAATCAAATGCCTTTTGAGCACCCAAACCAACCAATAGCGTACTAGACAGCCGAGAAGGAAAACAACAAGGCCCTGCGCCGACCCAGTAGCCTATCACCCGGCACGTTTTTGGTCGCGGAGCGAGACGGAGAGAGGGAGGAAGGCTTTGAAGGGTGCCTGCCCTAAGGGAGGGGTCGCGTCTCTCCAGCTGGCCCTCTCTCCGACTGTGCCTGTGAGAAAAAGCGTGACTGGGCTGCCCACTCTTTCCTAATTGGATATGGTAGGGGTGTTTTTATTGAAATCACTTACAGGTGCTGGCCTCCCCACTTTAAAGAGCAACGCCACAACCTCTGAGAACTTTCAGCTGTCTTATTCTCGTGTGTGTGTGTGTGTATGTGTATGTGCGTGTGTGTGTGAGGGTTTATGTGTGCATGTCTCTGCCTTGTTTCTGAGACAAAGAAATCTCTATTTTCAGACCATGCCGTTTGCTCCGTCCATTTTTGTTTTAATAGCTGCTAAGGCTGTGTAATGGTATCACAGCACAATGCAGCGACACACTCCTGACTTGAAAATGGCTGCAGGCAAAGGAACTGAGTTGTTTGCCTGCTTCCCACCCCCACGTCCCACACACATGCCCAGGCGCACACACATGCCCAGGCACAGGCGTGCGCGCACACACACACACATGCACACACACCATATACATCCCCCTCCCTCTAACACACACATTCACTTCCTCTCACACGCTAATACTCACACATTTCTCTCACACTCACACATTTTCTCTCATACACATACACATTTCTCATACACACGCATACACACTCACAAGCTCTCTCACACACACAAGCTCTCCTCTTCCTCCCTAAGCCACGCTGTGGGTTCCCTCAGCCCCTGGTGCTGGAGCCACCTGCGTGGTCAGGGGGAGGGGAGTGTGACTGTGTGTGTGTGTGTGTGTCGGTGTGTCTGTGTGTCTGTCTGTGTGTGTGTGTGAGAGAGTGAGTGTGTTAGGGCTGCCCGCCCGCCCGCCGGGCCTAATCCATGCAACCACACGAGCGGGGGCGGCCGGGGAGGAAGACGGCCCTGCAGGCCGACACACAAAACGCACCATGATGAGTGTGAGAGCACGCCGGGCCTCACTCAAAACCGCCTGGCGGAAACGAGGGCCGCTGGCCTTGTGCGTGCCTACATACAGCTTTGCATAATGTGAAGGAGAGAGTGAAGGAACGCTGTGAGTGTGAGTGTGAGTGAGATCCGGACATGAGGGAAGGGTATTTGTCTCTGTGCGTGAGCCACTCTCTGTTGAAACTTGATTCTGTGTGCCCGTGCTTGGCATACCGAAACAGTCCGTGTTGACCAAGAACACAGATTCCATAGGTTGTAATTTCAAGTAGTGGTCATTGTCCATTCTTTCATGAATTTGTGAACTTGTACAAATTGTGCACTCGCTGTGAACAATGCACTTTGCTCAGCCTCCTGGCACTTGAAATCAACCCAAACACATTAAGACTCAATTACTAAAAATGTAATCATTTTCAGGAGCTACAGTGTTTTACTGTAAGTAATAAAGACTTTAATATTCCTGTCTTCTCTGTACTTCACAGGATATCCGCAACACGGTTGGCAACATCCCCATGGAGTGGTACAATGACTACCCCCACATTGGCTACGACCTGGAGGGCAAGAAGATCTTCAAGCCAATCAGAAATAAGGACGAGCTGGATGAGTTCCTGGACAAGATGGAGAACCCTGACTACTGGTAGGATGGAGAACGAAATCCTGTCTTAAAAACAATGACTGTATCTCAAAGTCAAGGATCCTGGCCTTGCTAGGATGTGGAATGCCCAGTGATTGGATACTCTGGGGAGTTCACCAAAGAGTATCCAATCACTGGGCGTTTCACGTCCTAGCAAGGCCAGGATCCATGACTTTGAGATACAGCCAATGTCTGGTCTTGGTGTAGCAAAGGGGAATACTGGCACTCGTACTCGGATCCTAAAATTGGGGCTTTGACCTCTACACCAAAGAGCCAGGCTTGTTGACGTAACAGTCATGCTGTTTTCAGGCCGACCAGAACCGTGCCCACAGCGGCTACGTTTGGCACTAAAGTGCTCACTTGCGAACCGCCTGCGTCCATACCAGGCTCTGAACTTTGTGTAATTGTGAATCAAATTTCCGGTTCGCAAATGCCAACATCTGCAATGTGAACATGGCCTCCAGTTCGCGATTAAGTGCAGGAACGGGCACCGGCAAGGTTCTTAGTCTGCCTGAATGCGTCATGCGTCAAGTTGCTTCAAAGTGATGCCAACTATTGACATTTGCGTTTAGCTGCTGACGATGTCGAGCCTTGCATTCCTGTGTTAGGTAATTGTTTTTGTTTATGATTTGTTGTTCTCATTTTTCTATGTTCAAAGGCGCACTGTGAATGACAAAAAGACCGGCACAGACATCCGCCTCTCGGACGAGCAGGTGGACTTAGTGAACCGCCTGCAGAGAGGCCAGTTTGGAGACGTCAATTTCAACGAGTATGAGGTGAGGGGGGATAAAACACACGCAGACACTCACACACACACACAGACAGACAGACACACACGCACACACACATAGAAGCCACCAGCATGTGTACGAAGTGAGGAGGGTAAAAGCATACACACACACACACACACACAAACAGAAGCCACGACAACAACAAGAAGACCTCATCCCAAATGAATCCCATGTGAAACCAACACGACCAAAAGAATTTAAACTTCACTTTGCGGCCAGCCTCTAAGCTTAACTGTCGCGTAAAATACCAAAAAAACAGCAAATAGCCTTAAAAAAAAGAAAACAGTACGCACACACACACTTCTTTTATTTATATATATAAACATTCATGTATATAAATGAGTTCCTACATAATGGACCTACCATAGGAGAGCATCAGAAAAAAACTAAACCTCAGTAAGGGTCATTACACTCTCCACAAGTCACCCGCAGAACCCAAACCCAGTCTGATCCCCACCAGTGACAAATGAGGCCGAGGCACCCAGCGTTGACTTTCCTAGCAATTAGCTCTGCTGTAGCACGGGGGGAATATACAACACACAGCAGCCCTTACTCTCTAGCGCTAGTAGTGAGGTTAGCTTCACAGGGTTTGAGTTTTAATGGCCCTGGGTGAAGTACCACAGTGGGTGGCACAGCTGAGAAAATCCTGTTAATTGCTTGTTGACACTAACCTCGAGGCGAAATACCCTCTTAAGGGTTTTCTATTAGTAGGTGAATAAATAAGGATAATAGGAAAAAAGGCTTAGCATGGCTAGCATCTAGATGAAGCATTACTGTATAACATTACACTTGATTTTTCAGAGGCAGTTTTTCCCAAAGCACCTTACAGACGAAAAGTTTGAGTCATTACGCTCTCCACAAGTCACCCGCAGAACCCAAATCCAGTCTGATCCCCATCAGTGACAAATGACGCCAAAGCACCCAGCGCTAGAGGAGCAATTAGCCCTGCAGCAGTGTGTGTGGGGGGATACACAACACACGGCAACCCTTACTCTCTAGCACTAGTATCAAGGTTAGCTTCAGAGGGTTTAAGTTTTAATGGCCGTCGATAAAGTACCACAATGGGAGGTGCCTGTTGACAGTAACCTTGGGGCAAAATACTCTCTTAAGGGTTTTCTATTAGTAGGAGGAATAAGTATGGATGGAGGAAAAAAGGCTTAGCATGGCTAGGACGGAGGACTGCTGCGCTTAATAGTGAGGTTAGCTTCAGATAGGACTTGTGTTAAATGGGCTTGGATAAAATCACACAGTAGTAGTGGGCCTATGTTAATTACTTGTTGACACTAATCTTGAGGGGAGAAGGTGAAACATTCTCTTAAGGGGTTTCGATTGATATGAGAATTAACGAGAAGTATGAGCTAGTGTGGCATGGCTATCATCTAGTTGAAGCATTACATTGTGTTGCAATTAGCAGCTGCTTTTATCCAAGGCACTTTACAGGAAAGTACAAACACATGCACAGTAAGTTAGGCGGAACAAAGCTAGCGTAGTCAGGGGGGTATTCCAAGAACTTAGCTCAGTAGTAAACCAGGTTGAGTTAACCCTTTGTGGTAGGGGTAAATTATCCAATAGAAAAGTCCTCATTTTCTTAAATTGCACTCGCGCTATCTATTTGCAGGTCTACGAGTTAGCTACAGTATAACTTATACTGTAGATGTTCTCAGAATCCCCACCCAGGATGGAGGAACGTGTGGCTAAATTTGTTATGAAGTGTAGCACCATCTGAAAATAAGAGCCATGAAAGGTTGAGAGAGATGTCCCTATTACTACTGTCTGACTTGTAAGCACCTTGTTCCGCCATTAAGAGTTGACGACTCAATACAGCCTGTGCTAATTTGTTGCAGTGTGTTTTGCGACTACTATTCGCCAAGTAAACAGCAGCGTTCATGAGGTATTCCCAGCCAGCTGATTTAAGTGGTGACGCTTATAAAGACTAAACAGGCAATGGGTCAGTTCTCACACGTCTGTGTGCAATCTGTGACCGTGGTTTGGGATGATAAACATGACGAACGGCAGAGTTTTGTTTAAAAAAAAAAAAAAAAGACGGACGTTGCACTCAGGACCACCTGTTTGCGGAGACTCCTGACTGAGTGTCCCGAGTGGCGTGTTCTTGAGTTTTATGTTGTGTCTGTAATTTTTTGGAGAATTATTTGTCCAGATGTTCTTGTTTGCCATATGGCTCGAGTCTTTCTGTAACTATATTAGTATTGAGTGTGTTTGCCTATGCTCCCCCTGAAAGTGTCACTGTCTCTCTCTCTCTCTCTCTCTCTCTCTCTCTCTCTCTCTCTCTCTCTCTCTCTCTCTCTCTCTCTCTCTCTCTCTCTCTCTCTCCATTTCTCTCTCTCTCTCTCTCTCTCTCTCTCTCTCTCTCTCTCTCTCTCTCTCTCTCTCCATTTCTCTCTCTCTCTCTCTCTCTCTCTCTCTCTCTCTCTCTCTCTCTCTCTCGTTAATAGCCTACAGTAGAGTTCTTCACCTCTGAGACCATGATTCATCCGGTGACCAACAGGCCGATGGACAAGCGCAGTTTCATTCCCTCCCTTCTCGACAAAGAAAAGGTGAGTTCTGTTTTCTTTCGCAATTGCCCCCTGGCCGTCCCTCTCTCTCTCTCTCTCTCTCTCTCTCTCTCTCTCTCTCTCTCTCTCTCTCTCTCTCTCTCTCTCTCTGTCTCTCTCTCTCTCTCTCACTCACTCACTCACACACTCACTCAAACTCAAACTCACACTCACACTCACACTCACACTCACACTCACACTCACACTCACACTCACACTCACACTCACACACGCACACACACACACACACGCGCTCCATCGCTCCTTCTCGCTCTCATGAGGGGGCTTTGTCACATATTAGGTTTTACGCTGCAAAGCTATCGTTTTATTTACTTTAAATATGACCAGAGTGAAATAAAAATGTTCATGTTTCGCACCGGCTCAGGCCCGAGTAACTGCTCCCACATGTGCAGCATTAGCTGTAATGATTCCCACACAGTTTTGTAAAAGTGGAAGTGGTGTTGAAATTCTGTTGTAATGGGAGGCTCAGAAAATTGGAAGCTTAATAGAAATTAGACCCCCCACACCCCCGAAAAACCTCCTTTCGTGCGGATAAAACACGCACACGACACCCCGGCTTGGTTTTTTTTTCAGCGAGCACGGAACCTGAAGCCAAGACGGATCCATCGAGGGTTCTGCTTCGTCTCAGTCCGCGCAGTGTTCGTGTGTAATTGATCCATTTCTCGACGGAGCGACGGCATCTTAAAAAATTACTCGTACTCGCCCCCGTCCCGTCTACGTGTACGTGTCCGCTTCGGTCTGCCGCCTGCGTGCTCGCTCCTTGCCAACACCTCCCAACCAAACATCTTGCGGTTTGATCCCCGTCAATTATATACATTACATACAATGACCCAGTACCCCCTCAGCACCACACAGATGATGGTATGTGTTTCTCCCTGTAACGCCCCGAACCCAGATGTCTGATGATCCCCTCTCATTTCTACACAAACCACGACATTACACGTATTCATTAGGTCATCGATTTTGGTATTCCTGCTTGAGTGCCCCCTCCAACACTTTGCTCACTTTGCACAATTCCACACAGTGCCCCCAGTCACAGGTGGTTCAACCCCAGTCATTACTTACAATCCCCTTTTTCCCCCTTCTCTTCACTGCATAGATGGTGTGTGTTCCCCCATAATAACGTGCCCACCCCTAATCCCAGCGCCAGGTGGTTGAAACCCTCTCATTCCTACATAAACTATGACATCTCCAAAATTACTCATATTTGCCGGGTCATCTGCTTCGCTATGCCGTCTGCATTTTCCCTGTAACTGCTCAGACGCACTCTGCCACAACGCCCAAAAATGTATCCACAATTCATCGACCACCACATCCCTGGTGGTCGCTCCCCCCCATCATTACTTACTTGTAACAATCTTGTGCACCCTACACACTCCACACCAGTGGTGTCCTACTAAATGATGGTGTGTTTTTCTCGATGACACCCCGTGCTCGCGGCTGCCCCGTCCCAGGTGGTGTATCCCCTAGCATGACTTAATACTCCCTCTTTCTGCACCAATGACTTCATGTTAAGGGCAGCCCCAACAGAGTTTTAGCATGATCACAATTTGCCAAAGAGTTAGGCGTGGGGCTATATGGGAGACAAGCAGGGCAAATGCTTTGATGACCTTGGTACTGTAGGCCGTATGGAAGGGCGACTCTATCGGTGTCTTGCCCTGGGGCGCTGTGTGTAATTTGTTCTGCCTCTACAAAGAGGAGCCACTCACCTGTTTCCCTTGTACCCCGACACAGGTGAGCAGGTGAAGAGTTTTGAGTTTTTCCCTAAAGCAGGGGTGGGAATCCTTTTTCATTTCAGGGGTCACTTAAAGTGCTCCAAAGGCCGTACGATCAACATAAACCAGGATTTCCTCCTGCACTTTTGGCCTTTATTGAAGGCGGCCACCTTTTCAACAGACCCACCTTCACTAGTTCCCCTGAAAATATAGCTTAGTTGTATTGAAAATATAATTTCTAAGATTCCTTCACAAAATGCCCTTCAGGGCAGTCATGGGTGAGCGGTTAGGGCGTCAGACTTGCATCCCAGAGGTTGCCGGTTCGACTCCCGACCCGCCAGGTTGGTGGGGGGAGTAATCAACCAGTGCTCTCTCCCATCCTCCTCCATGACTGAGGTACCCTGAGCATGGTACCGTCCCGCCGCACTGCTCCCCATGGGGCGCCACTGAGGGCTGCCCCCTTGCACGGGTGAGGCATAAATGCAATTTCGTTGTGTGCAGTGTGCAGTGTTCACTTGTGTGCTGTGGAGTGCTGTGTCACAATGACAATGGGAGTTGGAGTTTCCCAATGGGCTTTCACTTTCACTTTTCACTTTCACTTCACTTTTCACTTCATGTGAAGCTGCATAGCTAATTATGTCAGGGGCCGGATATTATGGCCTCAAGGGCCGTAAAAAGCCCTCGAAACATAGGTTCCCCACCCCTGCCCTACAAGACTAATCCACATAACCTCTTGGCAATTGGTTGATTCCACCGATCATCACTCACAACCAGCCACATTGATCCTCTCCGTATTCCCTTGCAACACCTCTCCACCACAGTATATCCAACAGAAACATAGTTGTGCTGAACACCCTATGGTGTGTAAACCTATGCCAGTTAAGAGGGAGATTCTTTGTGCCATTCATGCAGTGGAATATCGTCGCGGGTCGATAAGTGGTTAGACACTACTTCCAAACAGGAGCAAAAGATCTCGAAAGCATGCTGCACAACACAGCATTACATTGCTCCCAAATGATTAGTCATAGGAATCCGAAAGAAGACCCCAAACTGGGCCCCAGTCATTGCGCTGTTGACGTGTTCAGGCCCACTGACAACCGTGCCGGTGCCCATTTCTGTACCTTATTGCACCTTAGCGGAACAAGCGCGGAGAAGTTCAGAGCCTGGTATGAGCGTACCTGGTTCACAGGTAAACATTTTTACTGCAGAACCTAACTGGTACGGCCACGGACACCTAGCCAGGCTGCGCCCTCCATCGGCGTTGCGACTAGTCAGGTCAAGAGCAATGCAAGTACTTCCTGAGTTCCCGAAAATACGGAAACTCCTTTCACTTTGTCGGGAAGCAAACAACCATAAGCAAACCAAGGGAGGCTGGTCATCCATGCCGTTTGGGAAATGTTAATTGCTATGCTCTTGGTCAGACCAAGTCTCGAAGAGATTTGAACGTCGATGATAATCAGGCTAACGGACACCAGCACCCTTATGGTCAGCCTGAAAAACAGTATCAATAACCCCCACTCATCCATTGCCCCAAAACAGGTGGGTAAGATGGTCCATGCCATCAAGATGGGCTGGATCAAGCCGCGCCGGCCCAAGGAGTCTGAGCCCCAGTACTACGACCTGTGGGCCAAGGAGGACCCCAACGCCATCCTGGGACGCCACAAGATGCACGTGCCCGCGCCAAAGATGAGACTGCCGGGACACGAGGAGTCCTACAACCCCCCGCCAGAGTATCTGCTCTCTGAGGAGGAGGTAACGCACGCACACACACACAAACACACACACAGACACACACTCACACACACACCCTCCAGAGTACCTCCTCTCACACACACACACACACACACACAGACACACACAGACACACACAGACACACACAGACACACACAGACACACACACACACACACACACACACACACTTATTTACTTTATCTTTTGAGGAGAAAAAACTAAGAATTTTACGTCTTATTGTGTCACAGTTTTCCGGTGTTTTGGCTGTATCTGACTGACTTGACGTAACTGTGTGTCTTGCCCTGCTCCTGTAGAGACTGGCATGGGAGCAACAGGACCCGGAGGACAGGAAGCTGCCCCTCCTGCCCCAGAAGTTCCAGTGCCTACGCGCCGTGCCCGCCTTCTCTCGCTTCATCCACGAGCGCTTCGAGCGCTGCCTCGACCTCTACCTGTGCCCTCGCCAACGCAAGATGCGGGTGAGTACATGTCATGCTTTGCCATGTGGAGGACATTAAGGTTACAGAGTTCGACCGTCATGTTCATGTGGTGGTACATTCACTGCCCGAGTCAAGAAGTCTGAACACCTAAGTTACAGAGAATTCTACCACCGTTTTTGTTTGTTGCCCCATTCACTGTCATGAAGTGGTGGTCTGATTCGGACTCACTTTTAGCCATGATCTCCACGGGGTATTTATTGATCTGTCTTGGAAGAGGTCATCACTATCCAAGTACACCTCCATTTTTACCCTGTGAATTAATTTACTGCATTAATTTACTGCCAGTGAAAACTGCATTTAAATATGCTTCATAAATGTATTTTCTATGTACTTACCCACTTTAGTCTTCTGGTTCCAGAATGCCGGGGTCTGGTTTTTATTATTCATGTTGCATGCAGTTCTGATGTCTTTCATATACTACACTTAATCTCTCACTCAGTCCATAACTCACTCATTCATGCATACACGCAAGTCACTCACTTACTCACTCACTCACTCACATACATACTTGTCACACACTCAGTCATGCACTCACTCACTTATGCACTCACTCACTTTATACTCTGTATCTCAACCCCTCCTTTGTAACCCTACCTGAGTTGTTTCTCTCAAATTCCCCCTTTCTCTTTCTACCTCCTCTCCTCTCCTCTCCTCTTCTCTCTTCTGTCCTCCGCCCACTTTCCTTTCCTCTCCTCTCCTCTCATCCCCTCTCCCTTTTTCTCCTCTCCTCTCCTCTCCTCTCCTCTCCTCTCCTCTCCTCTCCACCCACTCTCCTCTCCTCGCCTCTCATCCCCTCTCCTTTTTTCTCCTCTCCTCTCCTCTCGTCTCCTCTCCTCTCATCCCCTTTTCTTTCCTCTCCTCTCCTCTCCTCTCCTCTCCTCTCGTCTCCCCTTCTCTACTCCTCTCTCCTCTCCTTTCTTCTCCTCTCCTCTCCTCTCCTCTCCTCTCCTCTCCTCTCCTCTCGTCTCCTCTCGTCTCCTCTTGTCTCCTCTTGTCTCCTCTTGTCTCCCCTTCTCTCCTCTCCTCTCCTCTCCTCTCCTCTCCTCTCCTCTCCTCTTGTCTCCCCTTCTCTACTCTACTCTCCTCTCCTCTCCTCTCCTCTCCTCTCCTCTCCTCTGCTCTCCTCTCCTCTCCTCTCCTCTCCTCTCCTCTTCTCTCCACAGGTGAATGTGAATCCAGAAGACCTCATTCCGAAGCTGCCCAAACCCAAAGACCTGCAGCCCTTCCCCACCACACAGTCTCTGGTGAGTCACAAAAGGAATTCAAGACAAGAATGGAAATATTCTTTCTTTTTTTGTTAAATTCGGGCTCTCCAACAACCGATTTCGCAACTCCGTTCCCCTATTCCCCCTATCCGTTTGCAATGTACTACCACCTGCATCCGACATCTCATCGCATCATATATCATACATCATACCATATACTGTCATAATCAGAATCAGGTTGAAAAATCGTGAGGTCGGTCACTAGATGTTGCAAGATCAGTGCAGTGTTTTGGCCAAGGTGTGAGTGGTGATGAGGAGTGATGGGGAGGGGAGGGGATGGGTGATGGATGGGTTTTTGGCCAATATCCTTCCGTCTTAGATCTTATTTCTAATAAATGGTGAAGGGGGATGGTGAAAAGGGATGGTGCAAGTATTTGGGGCTGGTGTGGGGTGTGCGTGTGCGTCAGGGCTTGACACTGGCACCTGCCAACCGGCCAAATGCTGGTAGAACT
>NC_085876.1:28804578-28829578 GCF_034702125.1 Engraulis encrasicolus | reverse complement strand
TCTCTTCACTCCTTTTTTCCTTTTTTCTTTCATATAGTCTCTTCATCTCTAGCTAGTTGTCTTGATGTACGAGCCACATTTCATCTCTATCCTCACCACCAATCTCTTCACTTTCTTTCTTGACATCTCTCCTCCCCTCCTTCTCTCCTCTCTCCTATCTTTCTTTCATCTAGTCACTTCATCTTGTGCGCCTCTCTTATGCTCTCTCGCTCTCTCGCTCTCGCTCTCTCTCTCTCTCTCTCTCTCTCTCTCTCTCTCTCTCTCTCTCTCCTCTCTCTCTCTCTCTCTCTCTCTCTCTCTCGCTCTCTCGCTCTCGCTCTCTCTCTCTCTCTCTCTCTCTCTCTGGCAGGGCTGTGATGGTGATAACTATAAAAGGCAGTCTAACAGTGGTATTACATTACATCTAAAGATTTACACAGCACTCCTCCATCATCTGCCCCTTTATCATTCCCCATTCTCCCCCCTCCTTTCTGCTTCTCAATCTCTCACCTTGCTCTCTTTTTTACCCTCGCTTTCTCTCTTTTACTGTGCTGCTCACTTGGCTCTGTCACTCGCTCTGTGCCTCTCTCTCCGTCTCTGTGTCTATCTCTCTCTCTCTCTCTCTCTATCTCTCTCAGTCTTGCTCTCTCACTCTGTCTCTCTCTCCCGCTCTCTGTCTCTGCCTCTCTTGCTCTCATCCTGTCTCTTGCTTTCATTTTCGCTGTATCCCTCCCTCTGTCTTTCTCTTACAGGCACTCTTCAACTCTCACCATCTTGTAACTTTTCTGACTTTCTGACTTTTTCTTTTTTCACGCTCACATTTTCACTTTTCTATCGTTCATTCTAGTACTCTCTCTTACTTTCTCCAATTCCTCCATTTCCTTACCTCTTTTTCCTTCTTCCTGTCCCTTTTTTCCATGAAAAACTCTCTCTCTCTACCCTTCTCCCTCTCTAGTCTCCGATCAGGCGACTGCTGACAGATGAATTACTGTATAGTGTCAGGGGTTAACCACAGCCACGGCTGAAGAGTCGCTTTGAGCTCTAACGACTCTCAATTTAGTGTAAACACTCTTGGTGTCAGCTTTATTTTTCTATTTTTTCTTCTTCCTTTCGCTTTAGCCTTTTTTTCCCCATCTCCTCTTTTGCTGAGCCGTTTCTGAAAGCACAATTAGTTTGATTCATTTTGACTCTGAAAATGAGGAGAGAGATTAAGTGGTGTTCTGACACTAGCTGCTTGGCCACAGCTGGGTAAATCACTAGCCGAGTGTTCCAGATGGCATCGGCCTTCAGATGAGAGCACCGCTGCATACTGGTACGCAATGCAATGCAATGCCTCTCCTCAACAGATTAATAGGAAAAGGCAATATTTTCCTTTCATTTAAAGAGTGGTGGCACCTAAGGCCCAACTTCGGACACCTCCACAGGGCGACAAGGATTGTCCTTATTATTGAAAACCCTTCATTTTAATCTGCCTCATATTAAATAAAGAGGTTTTTAATACGGATGGCCCTTGTCATCCCAGATTAAATTAATGGTTTTAGAAGGTTGCAGGTTCGAAGATTGCAGGTTCGACCCAGCTCTGCCTGCCTCTGACCCTGACGAGTTTTGTCAGTGTGTCCAAGACCCTTAACCTGCTGGTGGCAGGGTGGTTGCCTGGGTGTGAAGTGTGAGGCATACATTGTAAAGTGCTTTGAGTGATCGAGGGAATGGCAAAGTACTACATAAATGCAGTACATTTATAATTTCTCCCTCTTTCTCCTCTCCTCTACCTGCCTCAGCAATGAGACAGTGGTTCTCCTGAACCCGGGCCTGGGCGACCGGCTGATCTCCATGGCAACTGAACAGCTGATCGCAGGTTACGAGGAACCAGAGGAAGTGAGAGACCAGGCCGTCCAGTGGGCCGTAGCCGAGGGCAAGCAGCATGATCTGGGCTACCGTCTGCTGCTCAAACACCCCAAGGTAATACACACATACACACACACACACACATATGCATGCGCGCGCGCGCACACACACACACACACACACACACCAGAGGTCGCGTTAACCGACAAATGTCCGTCATTGACGGATTTTTTTGAAGGATGACGGAAAATTCTGAAGCCTGTCCGTCATTTTGACGGATCAATATTCAGGGTGATGATAAATAAATCACAAGTTTAAATAGGCCTACGCCTCTATCGAGTAGAGCAAATATGCATTTCAAGCATAGTTATCAGCGCAGATAATTTCATGCTACTATCGTTTGCCTTTCTCCCTCTCTCCTTGATTGTCATACCATGCGCCGCAGCTGGGTTGTGCGGCTGGCTGCAGCAGAGCGCGCGCCTCTGCACTTGCTCAAAATAATGAATTAAAATAACTAAGACGTTGCCACCATACACGTGTGACTTCGACTTTAAGATTCAGAACTATTTGTAGACCTAAGCCTACATTTACAGACTATCTGATTTTCTGCCAATGACGAAGTTGTCCCTCTATCGCCCTTCATAGAAGCATTCTTTCATAACTCCTCGCTTGAAACATAAACAGATATGCGAATAGCACGTTTGCTAGCCAGAACCTTCACTCAAAGGCAACGCAGGTCTAAAACGGCTTCAGAACATTAACTAATAAAAACGACGGATATTCAAGAACCAAAATATTACCAGTCAACGCAACTTACAACTTGGCAAACGTTGCAAGAAACGGCTAACCTTCTCTCATTTCGATAGCTGGTTCACCCATTATAGGCGATATATTTTTTATTCAGACAACTTTACCGCGCTCCCAGAGGCAACATAAGCCGATGGGGCTACGTATGGAGAGGTTCCCTTTACCGTCGCTGACATTTTTCAACAAAGTTTTGCGAAATCTGGTCGTCTTCCTGTTGTAGGCTTCAGTGCCTTTATCTACTGTCTGGGCTACACCTTTCTGCTTCAAGACGGCTTTCCTTTCCATCGTGCATGTGAAGTCCAACGCGAATATTATTTAACACTGCGCCTTTGTATTACAATCGGTGCATTAATCAGAGCAAATCGAGTGACTGACAGCTGTTGGATAAAGCCCTGCACGCGTCTTTTAAAAAAGTGCTTGTGGTGACCATAGCGCTAAACACTGAATCAGACGCGCGCCATGAGAGGCAGAGAGAGAAAGTGGACAGCAAAATTGACTCCATCCTCGAAGTTGGAGAATGAATGTCGAGTGAAAGGGGGTGTATTCACAGCGGTTTACTCTCAATTGGCCGCAATTGCGCAGGT
Organism: Engraulis encrasicolus; assembly: GCF_034702125.1. Lineage (NCBI taxonomy): Eukaryota > Metazoa > Chordata > Actinopteri > Clupeiformes > Engraulidae > Engraulis > Engraulis encrasicolus. The sequence goes on along the minus strand of NC_085876.1, from coordinate 28,826,363 downwards.
GTTGTTCTCGGTGCGGGGTCGCGACCCCCCACATTGAGAAACTAGGTGGCGAATTAAAAAAATAGGCGATGACGGATTTTTTTCGACCCTGTCCGTCAAAATGACGGACTGTGAAAAAGTCTAGCGCAACCTCTGACACACACACACACACACACACACACACACACACACACCTCACCATACATCAGGATTTTGCAGTCTTTCTCTCTTTTACCTTCTCCTCCATTTTTTCTCTGTCTGTTCTCTGTTTTCTTGGTTCCTCCCTCTCTCTCTCTTTCCCTCCCTGTAACTCTCTCTCTCTCTCTCTCTCTCTCTCTCTCTCTCTCTCTCTCTCTCTCTCTCTCTCTCTCTCTCTCTCTCTCTCTCTCTCTCTCTATCTCTCTCTCTTCATGTCTGCTTCTGTCTCTCTGTCTAACATGCCTGTCTGTCTATCGGACTGCCTCTCTACCTTCAGCTTGCTTTCTGTATATTTATCTAATTGGCAAAAAAAAAAGATTTTGCTAAATCAAGTCTAATGGATTTTCACATATTTCTTCAACTTACTTTAGGCTACCTCTAAGTCAATTAACATTTAAGTAATCCGACCTTCAGATAACCAGATAGGGGAGCTAATTTTTTAAATCTTCTGCAGTAGGTGTTTAGCAGTGGCGTCTTTTGGTCATAAAAATTAGGGAGGACAAGGATGTGGTCAGTCGGATAGATGCGAGTAAATGGGGTTAGTAATGGCAGATGTTTAGTATTAGGTTGTACTACAACCGTTGTAGGCCTTATAGGTAACTTAACTGATATGGCATTGTGTTGTCTGGAAAGCTGACTTATGACATCTATAAAAAATAATTGCAACAAACTTTGTGTAATATATTATCATACATAAGTGTTTGAGGGGAAAGAAAGAGAAGAGTGAAGACAATTATTATAGAAAGTAGAAAGTCACATAGGGAGTAGGCCCTATATCTAACTTTGACCAAAGGCAGCATGGCATCTCACCCTGTCAATTGTGTTTTATTAGGCACAAATTGACAATTCTGAAGACCTAGTAATGCCTATGACATTGAGTGACAGTAGCCTATAGCCTAGGCCTAAGGGTTTTAACTCAACTCCTTCCAACACATTCTTACAGATTTTTAAACATTTTAAACCCCTTCCATTATATTCTTTTTAAAATCTTATGTATGATCCATAATATGGTAGGCTACATGGCCTACGACGTTGTGGTCGCCTATCCGTTTTGCGTTTGAGCCTGCGTTGAGAGCGACAGCAGCTGTGCAGCTGTGGAAGGAGGAGCTGGCGAGCGTTGTCTATCGAACGGTTTTTCACTAGTAGGTTCCGAATAAAAAATACGTCGTAGGCCTACATATTACTTTGTAAATCCGTGACTAGTATTCCTAATTACACCCAAATCAAATTACATAACATGATGTAGGCTACATGTTGGAAGTTTAGGCAGAGACGTTTTATGAAGAGGTTAAAGCTTCGTACTGTCATGTTTCTCGTCTTGAGGAGTGAGAAAGAACGCCAGTCTAGGGTCAGTGCATTCATCTACAGCCAAAAGCATTCTTATTCCCATTTGTAAATAACCCTCTTTTGGGAGAAAAGCACGAAGGAGAAACGCAAAGACAAGCATTGAGAGTATTATTTGTGCGCGTAGGACATGCTGAAACAAGACTACCTTTTAAAAACGTTGGTGATGGTGTCCGACTTTGGATTTGCATCCGTGCTTTTTTTTTTTTTTTTTGCATCCGTGCATTTTTTTTTTTTTTTTTTTTAATTGCAATAAAGAGGATGACAAAGACATGACATAACAATAAGGCACACAAGGTCAAGTAAACATAGTAAATATGAACAATTTGGATTAGGTTACATTACACAAGTCTAATTAGAAACAAAAAAATAATAAAATAGACAATAAACAAACAAACAAGAGGAATAAATTAAAGAATATTCAAAAGTCTGTAATTTTTCTTATTGTTGACAAGCTTCAGAGAGTTGAGAAGAGAAGACATTTCTAAAATGAAAACTATAAAGAAGGGTTGCATTTTTTTCCACTTTTGTTTATGAATAAAAAACTTGGCATGTAAAAGGAAGAAATTCACTAAAAATTCAAAAGAAGGGTCATTTGAGTTTTCATAGTAAAAGAAAATGTCTTTAAGACTGAAGTGACGTGGGAGACTGATATAGACACACTGACCTTTCCAATCGGTTTTCAATCTAAATCCAGGGAGTGATATTGCGCGATTCACAACATGAAAACAGTTGATCTTTTGTTTGTATTTATTAGGGGTTCATAAAACACTCGCCAATTACAAACTTTCCACTGTCTGCTGCTGCCGCATTCTTCTTCACGGTAGATTTGTATATCGTTGTCATGACGACCGAGTTCATGCTTGTCGTCTGTCAACCCAACTCGTCATATTCTGATTGGCTTTTGATAAATTCAGCTTCGCTGATAGGCAGATTACTTCCATGGCTCATGACCCGCCTAAAGGGAGGAAAGTCCTCCCTAAGCTCCATTCACTTCAATGTTAAAAAGTAAAGCCCGCGCTACGGCCGGATTTTCACCATTTATAATGGAAGTCAATGAGGATGGAAGGGAGGACGGTCCTCTAAGGTCTATTATGTGAATTAGAAGCGCTAAAGTATATGTTTTTATCGCTAAATAGCTATAAAATACTAACAATTATATAACAAATATATAATAAATATGTTTTGTTTTCTGTAATTTATACTGGAAGATCTGGCTTTATTATTTTGAGGGAGGATCGTCCTCCCTTTCCTCAATGGCAAATACGCCATTGGTGTTAAGGTAGAATTATTTCATGATGTGAATTTCAAAATGTGACCCATATTTAAAAACAGATCTAAAAATTAAAGTGCAGTCCCATAAAAGCAGCTACTGTACCAAGACACTCCTTTGCTCCACATTTATTATTCATAATTTGTATTCTCCAAACTTCCTGGTACCCCCTGAGACGCTGTTGCTAACACTTTATTTTACTGCTTCTGTTTTAGTGGATCTTCATGCATCAAAATGTAATTAGCATGTACACTGTACATGCCAAACCCTAAGATACAGTGCTAGACATGTAACTTGCATTACATACTTTGTTAAACTGCACCCTAGTAAATAAATGTGACAGTAAAAGAATGTATGGCCAGTTAGTCTAATAGTTAAAGTGTTGTGAAGTCCAATGGAGAGTAGCTACTGTACCAACACACTCCTGCTCTACATTAGTGGTCCCCAAACTGCCCAATGCCCCCCCGAGACACCTGAAATGCTCCACCGAATACCCCCAGCGCCATCTTGCAGCTGGCTATTCATATTTTTGCATAATTATTTGCTGCATAAACAAATCATGTGTACTCTAACAGCATGTTGTAAATGGCACACAAGAATATAGAGGCAGATGGCTTGTACCGTATAGGATATATGGTATATCTGGGGCAGGCTCGAATCCCAATCTTACTAGCACCTTCATCCATGGCTGAAGTGCCCTTGAGCACTTCATGGGGAGCACCTAACCCCACATTGCTCCAGGGTCTGTAATCAATACCCTGTACCTAAAATACCTGTAAGTCGCTTTGGATAAATAAAATAAAAAAAAAAATGAAAAAAATAACTAGAAGCACTCAGAGAGCGCAAACCTCCGCCAAGGAAGCTGCTTGATAAAACATTTGACTAAGTTACACCCTAAAGGGTGGTTTATGCCTCCAGTCCAGCGTCCCTGCGTCGTGATGCAGTGAGCCGCGCAGTTAATGGAGTGAAGCCCCCCCCATCACGCAGGTACTCTGGTGCACCTCCCCAAAATTGTGTCTCGACGCAGGGAGCGACGGCGTGAAGCGGCGAAAATAGGTCTCTGATTGGTCCTCTCGACCAGCCTGCTCTGTCCTCGAGTCGAGAACAAGCGCTACTTCCTTGTTCTAACCTTCGTCTGTCTACGGACTGTGAGCTCTTCATTAAATAAGTTGCCCGTGCTTTGTTGTTTGATTTATTTACACGAACCAAAGACAACACGTGCGCTTGCAAGTTACGACGCTGAAGTTATTTGGACAGTTGAACAGTGGTTCCGAGGTAGAGGAAACATTCCGCTTTGTCCTCGACAAATGAGCCACTTCTTTGTTCCAAACTACTACGGTGGCTGCCAGTGCGATCAAACATGCACGTGATATAAAGATTTAATGTTTCATTTTCATTGTCGTCGAGTCTGTGAATCTAAAAAACAACCGACACGTCTATTTTACTCTTTGTATTGAAGGCAGTTTGAGCGTGGAATGACATCGCGCAGACCGTGCTTCAAAACAGGGCATAAACCAAAATTAACTGCATCATGGCTGCGACAAGCTCACTCTGTGGCACAAGTAGGAAGCATAACCCGCCCTTAAGTCTTTCTGCCTTCTGTTTTTGGAGTCCCCGCAATTCAATTTCTGGTCACTAGGGGCGCCTAGATGTATAGGTCAGCAATGGTGAAGAATCTTTTAAAAAGTCCTGGTTCCAGATCCGGATTCAAGGCAGTGACATGGTTTAAGCAAAGTGGGTGGAGTTCCCGCTGTTGCGGGATTGAGCAAGCTCCTGGCCCTACTGTGTATAGCTGAGCTGAAGGCGTTGCATCACCAGTAGGGCAGAGTCCTGCTAGATCACCACCAGAATTTAAAGTGATACTGTCCCATTTTTGGAAATAAGCTTATTTTACACCTCCCCTTGAGTTAAATAATAGGGTTTTACCGTTCTCCTGTACTTTCAACCGTTCTCTGGCTATGGCAGTGCAAATTTCACCTCCATGCTAGCAGTTAATATTGAGTCCTATGAGACCAGCTCGCGGCTAACTGGTCTCATAGGAGTCAATGTTAACTGTTAGCTTGGAGGTAAAATGTGCACTGCCATAACTAGAAAACGATTGGAAGTACAGGAGAAAGGTAAGAGCCTATTATTTAACTCAAGGGGAGGTGTAAAATAAGCTTATTTCCAAAAATGGGACAGTATCACTTAAATCACTTGTTCCTTGGGTCATTATCAACAACTCCACAAAGTTTCGTCCAAATCCGTTAATTAGTGTTTGAGGTATGCTGCTGACAAACAAACAAACAGAAAAACAGACAAACCAATGCGACCGAAAACATTACCTCCTTGGCGGAGGTAATAATAACAAAAAGCTTCAGCTAAGTGTAATGTAATCTAATGCATGGAAATTTGCATGGAAATTTGTCCTTGCATAGTTTTTACATCTGAACTTAATCTCTGTGCTGGTGAAAGCACACAAAAAACATTGTAGGACTGATAATGATGACAAAATTGCATTTCAATTGCTAACAATTAAAATGCCACTTCAATTAAATTCACTTAATTAGCAATCAACTTCAGCTAATTCTGTCCCTCTTCTTTCCATTGAGGTTTATGTGAAGATTGCATCAGTAACTGCTTTATTTATGGAATCTTTTCATGTCAAACTCTGAAGTTGTCTTAAAAATAACTCGCCGTTGAAAGATTTCCATAAATAAAAGGACGAGTGAATTCGTGACTGAACAAATAGGGAGTTTATATAAGAATACTGCAAACCGTCCCAAATTAGCACCGAGTCATTAAACTCACACCCTTCCCCAGTTAGAACCGTGAGTTTCTTGCCGTCGCACGAGGACACAAGGACGTCAACATATAACTTTACAAAAAAAAAATGTTTTTCCTTTTGTCTGCTCAGAAGAAGTTGCTCACGTGAGCTGAATTGCACAAGCAAAGCAAGCACACTCACTCGGGGCCCCAGACTTTTTGTGGTCTGGGTATTTTTTCCCCCCTCAAGTGGAAAGAAATCTAAGACACATCTAGTTTCCAATTAAAACGGCCACGGGCGAGGAAGAAAGAAAGAAAGAAATGTCGAAAAAAGCATAAAGGAAAGGAAAGCCTGGGCTGTGACATACTAGTCACACATTGCCAGTTGGCAACCTGCACAGGGGAACAAGGATAGCATTAATAATAATAATCATAAAGGCAGCCACAGCCTTTTGAAAGTATGTGTGCGTGTGCGTGTGCGTGCGTGCGTGCGTGCGTGCATGGAAGTACGTGTGTGTGTGGAAGGTTGTGTGTCTGTGGAAGGTTGTGTGCGTGTGCGTGCGTGTGCGTGCGTGCGTGCGTGCAGGTCTGTAGTCAGCAAGCATCTGTGTGAGTGTGTGTGCGTGTGCGTGCACATATGTGAAAGTACGTGTGTGTGCTTGCGTGCCAGACAGAACATGTGTTGTGTGTTTATGTACCGTATGTGTGTGGGTCCATGCATTTGTGTGGGCATGTGGGTGTGTACGTACCGATCCGGTATGTGCTGGTATGGTGTTATTTTTTGAAGACCGGTCACAATTGGATTAGGTTGCCCATGAAATGACCACAGAATTACATTAACCTGCGACCTGCAGCCGCTCACAGTGACTCACTCACCCACCCACCTTCTCCTCCTCTTTCACTCTGCTGTGGATATGTGGCCCTCAACCTGCTCTGCTCCTCTGCTTCTCTCTCTATCCATCTCTCTCTCTCTCTCTCTCTCTCTCTCTCTCTCTCTCTCTCTCTCTCTCTCTCTCTCTCTCTCTCTCTCTCTCTCTCTTGCTCTCTTGCTCTCTCTCTCTCTCTCTCTCTCTCTCTCTGACACTCACAAACATATTGTTTCGGTTTCTGTTCTGCCTCACCACCTTCTCTGACTTACTTTGTCACTTCACTTTTCTTCTCACTTTCCCCTTCTCCACTTCTCACACACTCCTTTATACTTTTCTTTACTTTTGTCATTTTTCTGTTGTTTTCTTCTCTACAAGTTCTTCTTCATCCACTCATACTTGATATCTCTTCTTACCTCTCCCTGTCTCCTTCCCTACCCTCTACATCTTGCTTCTCTTTTATAATTCACTTTTCATCACCCCATCTTTGGCCTCTCATCTCACTCTCTCCTCCTTCACTCCTTTCTCGTATTTTCCTTTCCCTCTCTTCCACTCCAATCTTGTGCATCTCTCTTTCTAAACCCCCTTCATCTACTCGTCTTCTGTCTCTTCCCTTATGTCATCCTCCCCCCTTCCCTCTCTTCCATCCCCCACTTCACGTTCTGGAATTTGGCTAGTATGTTTTGTATGTTGTATGCGCTGTGCGATGGCTACAGCTGATTCAGTTTTGCTCTTTTGAGTGCCCTTCTACCATCTTTGGTCTCTCTCATCATGATATGAAGGGCTTTGTTGCAAAATGACATATTGAACATTTTTGGAAATTGAAGTTTTTGTATTGAGCATTGCATTTCAAAATGCATTTCATATAGGTTTAAAAATGTTCTAAAAATATTTGAATGGCACGAACTCACACATAGATAAGATGTCCTAACAGTCATTTCCAATAATGAAGTTCAAAAGTAAAAAAAAAAAATGGCTTCATATCTTTTGTCCTCCCCTTGTTCCATCTGTGGTGTGTCTCATCATAATTACATTACATTACATTGCACTTAGCTGACGCTTTCATTTGTTCACAGCGACTTACAGTTATTATTTTTCAGAGTATTGGTTACAGTCCCTGGAGCAGTGTGGGGTTAGGTGCCTTGCTCAAGGGCACTTCAGTCATGGATGGAGATGTAGGGAGAGGTCAGGGGGGATTCGAACCTGCAACCCCTAGAGTGAAAGACCACCTATCTAACCACTAGGCCATGGGTGCCCCACTAGGCCACGGCATAATATCTTCTCTCTTGTCTCCTTCCTCCGTCCAGGCGGTGCGTCAGGTGACGTGGCACGGCAAGGGTGACTACCTGGCCTCCGTCATGCCAGACAGCAGCGGAAGCACCACCCAGGTGCTCATCCACCAGGTGAGCAAGCAGCACACACACAATATCAATCAAAATGTCCATGTTGCCAGGGCTATAAATTAACGTTTTTCATCAGCAGCCAATTTGTCTTGTAGATGTTAAATCTTACCAGCCACACATACATTCTCTACCAGTCAAAGTGCCTCGTAAGTTTCCTTTTGTACCAGCTAAACTGAGTTTTCCCCAGCATTTGGCTGGTTGGCTGGTGTTAATTTAGAGCCCTGCTTGTCGCACAATGTTGAACCTGAAGACACACTGGGCAAAATGTGTTGCTCGCTCCGAGAAATTAAAAAAAGATCAGTTCAGTGTGCTGTGCAGTGTTTCTGAACTTGTATCACTGTAATGGACCTCTGAGTTGTTCTATCCATGCACTACCAGGTGAGCAAGCGCCGCACCCAGAACCCCTTCAACCGCAACAAGGGTGCAGTGCAGTGTGTGGCCTTCCACCCGGTGAGGCCCTTCTTCCTGGTGGCCACGCAGCGCCACGTGCGCGTCTACAACCTCATCAAGCAGGAGCTCAGCAAGAAGCTCATGGCCAACTGCAAGTGGATCTCCAGCATGGCCGTGCACCCGGGAGGTGAGCTGGTGGGCGTGTGCGTATTCGTGTGTGTGTGTGTGTGTGTGTGTGTGTGTGCGTGTGCGTGTGCGTGTGCGTGTGCGTGTGTGTGTGTGCGTGTGCGTGTGCGTGTGCGTGTGCGTGTGCGTGTGCGCGTGCGCGTGCGCGTGCGCGTGCGCGTGTGTGTGTGTGTGGTGTTTGTCCTTTTTCTTTAAAAAAATGTATCTGTCCGTATGATTTCCCCACCGTCTGGTCTGTCTATCGGTCATTGACGCTCATGGTCATCTGCAGTTGGATGTCAAGCATTTTCATTTTCTGTACAGTATGTCTGGTCGTTCCTGGTTTTTGTTCTTCTGTGCGTTTTGTTTGTGTTTCTGTCTGTCTGTCTGTCTGTCTGTCATGACACTCATGGCCAACAGCAGGCTGATGTCAGCCAGGTTACTCAGGATGGCAGCTTGCCTGTATGTCTTGTCGGTCTATCTGTTTGTCTTGTCTGTCTTCCATCCAACCCCCTCTCATGAAGCTTGTGTCTCAAGTGCAAGTGGATCTCACCCAGGAGAGGTGAGGATGCTGGCTGGGCTGTCTGTCTTGCTCGTCTGTCTGTCAGCCTGCCTGGTCTGTCGGCCTGCCTGTCTGCCTGGTCTTTCGGTTTGCCTGCCTGTCTGACCACCAGCTAGCAGTTACCTGATCTGGATGTTTCTGCCGTGGCTCCATTGCTTTTCCCCCCATTACTAAAAGGTGGTCTGTTATGAGCTTGAGCTTTCAGCCAGTCAGAGAATCAAGATTTTTAAAATACCGCCTTATTGCTCATTGCCTTTGAAATCCCAGCTTAACCCTGATGTACAGGCATTACATTTCTTATTTTTTATGTGGCATTTGTCCCTCTAAATCAAAATCTAAAGTAGAACTTATAAATGGCTTTTTTCCCCAGTGTTCACTGCTTTGCGCCAATGCCCGTTTTCCCACGGCCCTCATCCTCATTTCCGTCCATAGATGAGACGTTTCCTCTGTATGGGATAGCAGCAGCAGCAGCAGCAACAGCACAGGTTGTAATGGATGACAGGATATCGAACACTGCTTTTGGAAACGTCTGTTAAATTTAGACTGGCTACATGCTCAGTTGTAAGAAAAGGATAATGGACTTGAGATCCAAGTAATATGTCTCATGTAAGAAAGGAAGAGCACAAGTTTTTTTGTTGGATTGGAGTGTTTATTTATTAACCACAAAGACTGAAAGCCCAGTACTTTTTTCACACTCGACTCCCTTGTTAGGGGTCTGTTTCAGGTGTCATTGACTGTTGGCACCACCTGAGTACAGAGGGAAATGGTCTTAATACTTTTTTGTGTTTTTGTTCCCATAAAGAAAAGAAAACGATTTGCGGTGTCGGGAATGAAAATACACCATTAATCCCTGAGACTTAAGAATTTAAGTGGACTTACTATGTACCGCATCAGTTTTTCTATAGCCCTTTCTCTTTCTCTTTTGTCCACATGTTGACAGTACAGGACAGTTTGAGAGACGGGAAAGTAATGGAAGAGAGCGACAGGGGAGGTTTGGGAAACGATCTCGGTCCAGAATCGACTCCGGGTTGCCGGGTTAACAGTCAGTAGCCTCGCCATCCTACGTACTTCCGCCAAAGGATTGGCTCCACTACTGTAGTCTGGCCGTGCTTCTCTGTGGAGTGCCTGGAGCAGTAGAATTTTGATCGCATTTTGATTTTATTTAGTGGGCTAATTCATTTAAAATCACCAAAGCGTATCAGCCCTGCGGCCTTCATCAAAAATCTTGAGAAGTTGAAGAGTAGTAGTTGGTTTAGTTTTGCCTGAATTTTATCCGCCATTGCCTCAATTGATCAAACTGACATTTCAGTCACTTGTTCCACAGGAGTTGAGGGGTTCATGTGATACAACAGGCAGGCATCAGCTGTTCTGACGAAAGCAGCCACTAATTCCATCGCCTGAACCTGTTTTTTTTATATATATATAATTTAAATTCATCCATTTTATTTTATTTTTTCCACAGGCGACAACGTGATCTGTGGCAGCTATGACTCGCGGCTGACTTGGTTTGACCTGGACTTGGCCACCAAGCCCTACAAAGTCCTGCGGTGAGTCAGCGAAATCCAGCGCACACTTCCTCTCTCGCTTCCATCTGTCTATCTCCCTTTCTCTCCGTTTCCTTCTTGCTTTCTCTCCTTCCCTCTCTGTTTCCTACTCTCTCTCCATCTCTCTCTCTCTCTCCCTCCCTCGCTCTATCTCTCTCTCTCTCGCTCTCTCTTGCTCTCTGTCTCTATCTATCGATCTCTTTCGCTCTCGCTCTCTTGCTCACTCTCTTTCTCTCGCTCTCTCTCTCTCTCTCTCTCTCTCTCTTTCCATCTCTCTCTCTCTCTCTCTCTCTCTTTCCATCTCTCTCTGTTTCTCTCCCTCTCTTTCACACATATTCCCTCCTCTTCTTTCCCTCTCCCCCAGTCTCTCTCTCTCTCTCTGCCAGTCTTCTTCTGTCCACCCCTTCAATTTGTCTTACATTTTTAAGCGTAGTTGTTAGCCAGCCCCTGAGGGGAAACTCTTGCTCATGTCTGTCACGTCTGTTTGGGTCTAAGCTCGTCTCGTCTCATATCTCTCCCTGTTCTCCCCCTCTCTCTCTCTCCTCTTGCTCTCCCTCCCCCTTTCTCTCTCTCGCCATCTCCATCTCCACCTCTCTGTCTCCTCTTGTCCATCTCCCTCTCCCTCTCCATCTCTCTCACCCTCTCCCTCACCCCCCCCTCTCTCTCTCTCTATCTCCATCTCCATCTCTCCATCTGTCTTTGTCTCCTCCTGTCCATCTCTCTCTCTCTCTCTCTCTCTCTCTCTCTCTCTCTCTCTCTCTCTCTCTCTCTCTCTCTCTCTCTCTCTCTCTCTCTCTCTCTCTCTCTCTCTCCCTCTCTCCCTCTCTCCCTCTCTCCCTCCCTCTCTCCTCTAGGCACCACAAGAAGGCCCTGAGAGCGGTGGCCTACCACAGGAGCTACCCACTCTTTGCCTCCGCCTCAGACGACGGCAGTGTCATCGTGTGTCACGGCATGGTCTACAAGTGAGTAGATATACTGATGGCCTGTCTCTGTCTCTCTCTCTCTGTCTGTCTGTCTCTTTCTGTCTATCTATCTGTCTGTCTGTCATGGTGTACAAGTGACATATGAAGATGACTTACTGTCCGTCATGGTGTACAAGTCAGTAGCAGGCAATTTTTGTCTGTTTCTCAAATGTCCCAGCTTGGTTTCTGTCTGTCTGTCTGTCTGTCTTCTCTGCCTAGTCGCCTACTGTCAAATCCACATCAGCACTCCAGTCACTTCCCCTAGTTTCCTTGTTTGTTCTGCGATGTGTACTGTCTGCTGTCTGAGTATGTTCACTCTTCCTCCTTCTTTGACATCTTATTCATTTGTTCTCTCTTCCTTGCTGGAGCATTGTCTGTCTCAAAGTGGTTTGAAACCTGCCCTGCCACCACTGCCCTCGTTTTGCGCTCTCTGTCTCTCTCTGTCTCTCTCTGTCTCTCTCTGTCTCTCTCTCTCTCTCTCTCTCTCTCTCTCTCTCTCTCTCTCTCTCTCTCTCTCTCTTTCTCTACCTCCGTCCCTTGTCGAACCCTCCAATTTTGCCGTGTTGTGTTTTGGGCGGGCGTCCAGTGCCGCGGCCACAGGACAGACTATCATCATTCAGGCCCAGTGCAGTCCTGCTCAGGAATGCAGCTTTTTGAGTGGCGGTAATGATCCGTGCTTTGGTCAAGAGCAACACAAGTCTGGATCCAACACACACACACACACGCGCGCGCGCGCACACACACGCGCGCGCACACACACACACACACACACACACACACACACACACACACACACACACACACACGCACACACGCATATACACACACACACACACACACATATACACACACACACACACACACATACACGTACATACACATATACACATACACACACACACACACATATATATATATACACACAAACACACACACACACACACACACACACACACACACACACAGCATCAGCTGGCCTTAATAGGGCTCTTTTTATTCAAAACCGAGGATGTAATGTTGTTTTTCCACTCGCCGCGTTTCTCGTGGAGTGCGTGTGTGGGTGTTTTCACTCGGACAGCTTAAATTGTTGATACTGCAAAACCATATTTTTCCAACATTCTACGTTTTATGTCAACTTTGGCCTACGCGAATGCTATGCTGTTAAAAAAAACTTTGTGACTAAATAAAGATGAAACCACATTGTTTTCAGGAAGTTAAGGATTTTCTTTGCTACTTTTTTTTGTATGCCACTCGTGTTATGTCCTTTTTTCTGTGCTGGAGCAGCACATCGTTTGTGTTACTGTGAAAGACAAAAAAACTATGTATTTGTGAATATTTGGATACTGTGTTGTTTTTTGTGTGTGAAGTCTTGGTCCTCCTACATGAAATGATTCAAATTTCCAGTACAGTATGTCACAGAAGTGAGCGCACCCTTCACATCTCTTTTCATGGGACAACATTAAAGGTGCACTGTGTATGATGGTGGATAGAGTAGATATTGCAACTCTGCTGCTCATTGAAACTGTGTTGTCTACTGCCAAATTTGATCTTTTCATGAATAATTACTAAGTAATGAAATAATGTTTTCTAGTATAATCGAAGTACAGTAAATGTTTGCAGCTAAAATGGTCTATTTCTGGAAATTCAAAATGGCAAACAATTTAGACGATCCCCCTTTTCATGTATAAAAAGTACCATTTTTCTCAGTCATAATGAATACTTAGAATTTGATGGTGGTAAGTATTCATGAAAAACGAAGCATTTGTGAAAGGGTTGTAGGACTTCTGTAAATAAACTACTGAAAATATTACACAGTGCACCTTTAAAGGAGGAGAACAGTAGCTAGCCTACAAATTATGAAACCGTGAAAGTGAAAGCCTTATTGGGAAACTCCCATTGTCATTGTGACACAGCACTCCACAGCACACAAGTGTACACTGCGCACAACGAAATTGCATTTATGCTTCATCCGTGCAAGGGGTACCCTCATACCTCAGTCATGGAGGAGGATGGGGGAGAGCACTGGTTGATTACTGCCCCCACCAACCTGGCGGGTCGGGAGTCGAACCAGCAACCTTTGGGTTACAAGTCCAACACTCTAACCGCTTACCCATGACTGCCCACCCATGATATGCCCTATATAGATGCTTCAATATTACTTTTGTTACATACTGCATGTTTTGTCTTCACTCATACATGCTGTGTTTCCTCCACTTCCAGTGACCTGCTCCAGAACCCTCTGATCGTCCCGGTGAAGGTGCTGAAGGGCCATGCCATCACCCACGACCTGGGGGTGCTAGATGTGGCCTTCCACCCCACGCAGCCCTGGGTCTTCTCCTCCGGAGCAGACAGCACCATACGCCTCTTCACATAAAGTCACCTAAGCAACCCCCACACCCCATCCCATCCACACTCTTCCTCCCCACACAACTCTGGGTCTTCTCCTCAGGAGCTGAGAGCACCATCCGCCTCTCTACCTAACTATGCAGCCCTGTGAGCCCGCCACCCAGCCACTCCATTCCACAGGCCTGAAGCTCCCAGCAAATCATGACAAAGGGACCAGGCAGCGGTACAAGAAGGAAAAAAAACATCTGAAGTCTGTGATTGGAGGTTTTCAAACTGACCACACACACACACACACACACACACACACAGGCACACACGCACGCATACACACACGCATACACACACGCATACACACACATACGTACACATACATACGTACACATACACCTTCACACACACTCACACACTTTTTCAGCCATGAGGGAGTGTCAGCGCTCTTGTTCGTCCACTTGACCCTCTTCAAAACACATTCTGCCCTTTTCTGACACCCTCCTTGCTGTCCCTCCCTCTCGCTCTCGCTCTCACAATCCATCTCTCCATCTCTCTCTCTCTCTCTCCATCTCTCTCTCTCTCTCTCTCTCTCTCTCTCTCTCTCTCTCTCTCTCTCTCTCTCTCTCTCTCTCTCTCTCTCTCTCTCTCTCTCTCTCTCTCTCTCTCTCTCTCTCTCTCTCTCCTTCCCTTCTCATCTCTCACTCTTTCTTTCCCACTCTCTCTCTTCTTTTACCACTCTCTCCATCTTGCGTCCCTCCTCTCTCCACCCTCCACTGTCTCTGTCTCCCTCGCACTCTGCAGGGTCCCATCTGCTGAATCTGACACTGTAAAATAAACAGGTTGGGTTTCAGACACCTACCCCACCACCCCTGAATCTGCAAGTGACCGGGAGCGTTGCTTCCACCCCGAGCAGCTTGCCACGGCCTCATGGACCAATCACGGTCCACGACTAATCCTCTGACAGCCAGACACTTGGTTAAAAAACATCGCAATGTGTGTGTGTAAGCATACTCATTCATACACACACACACACACACAAAACACACACACACAAAACACACAGCCACACGTTCACGGCATGCCAAAGGCAACAACATTTGAGAAGAAAAGCGATTGTGAGCTTCTGCAGAGCTGCTGTCCAGCAAAGCGAGCCAGACATTTATGTTTCTTGTCCTCCCCTTGAAGTGGAATGACTGAAAGCTTTTTGTATTCTGCCCCCATCCCCCCCTATTGCACCCCACACACACTTTTTTACACACACACACACACACACACACACACACACACACACACACACACACACACACACACACACACACACACACACACACACACACACACACACACACACACACACACACACACACACACACACACGTTTCTTTGGCGCTACCGGTATTGATGATAAATCGTAGTAGGGCAGCAACTTTATATTTTTGTTTATGTAACCTTGTCAAAGTTTAAAGCCTTTACGTGTGCTGTCTTTAATGACTCATTTTTAATTAAATCTGGTGTTTTGTGAAATGTGTCTCGTTGGCTTTTGTTTTCTTGCGCTCACAGCCTCCTCCCATGCATATACACTGATCATGAGCACGCACACATGCATACACACGCACACATGCCATGAACACACCAATACACACATGTACAAACACACACACACACACAGACACACACACCATGAACACAACAATACACACATGTACAAACACACACACACACACACACACACACACACACACACCATGAACACACCAATACACACATGTACAAATACACACACCACACCCACACGATCTTGAACTCACCTACACACACACACACATACACACATGTTCTCACACATACTGTACAGTCATGAACTAGACACGCATACGCATGCACAAACGCGCACACACACTTACTGAAGCCAAAAACTCCCGCTCGCTTCCCCAGCATCCCTCCTTGTGTTTCATGCCGGGTCAACGAGGGTGATTTCAAAACTTGTGAAATATATGCAGTGCAGTGCATGAGGGAGGTGTAGAGGGAGAGAGGAAGGCGTAGAGGATTTGGGACTAGGTTTCCTTTTCCTACACCACGGCCCGCGGCCCAGACGTGAGGACTCAGAAGGCCACTGTGTGTGTGTTTGTGCGTGTGAGAGAGAGAGACTGTGCGTGTGTGTGTGTGTGTGTGTGTGTGTGTGTGTGTGTGTGTGTGTGTGTGTGTGTGTGTGTGTGTGTGTGTGTGTGTGTGTGTGTGTGTGTGTGTGTGTGTGTGTGTGTGTGTGCGTGCGTGTGCGTGCGTGTGTGTGTGTGTGTGTGTGCGCTTTACAGGATCGAGTTTCGCCCAAGGCAGTCCACCTGCGGCTCCCTATTCTTTCCTCTCTTCACTTCTCTCCTCTCCTCTTCTCTCCTCTCCTCTCCTCTCCTCGCTTTTTTCTCCACTCACTTCCTTCCTCTCCTCTCCTCTCCTCTCTCATCTCCTTTCTCGCCTCTCTCCTCTCCTCACTTTTCTCCTTTTCTCTTCTATCCTCCCTCTCCTGTCCTCTCCTCACTTCTCTCCTCTCCTGTCCTCTCCTCGCTTCTTTCTCCACTCACTCCCTTCCTCTCCTCTCCTCTGTCATCTCTTTTCTCGCCTCTCTCCTTCCTTCTCTCCTCTCTCCCACTCCTCTCCTCTCACCCCTTAGCTCTTCTCCGTCTCTCCTTCGATGCAACAGCACTGGGGCGGTGGACAGTGCTCCGAGGAAGAAGGAGAATAAGAAGAGGAGGGTGAGAGCTTAATAGGTCTTAATTAATGAAACGCTGAAGAATTTAGAAGAGGAGGAGGAGGAGGAAGGAGGGAGGACAGTGAGTGATCAAGACTCCGGGGCTCTTGAAGTCATTCTTGAAATGCTGCAGTTTCCAGGAATAAGAGAAGGAGTATGATGATGAGAGAAAGAGAAAGGTGAAGGTTCAAGAGCTCCTTAAGTCGCTCTTTAAATTCTGCAGAATTTAGAGGAAGAGGAGGGTGAGGATCAAGCGCTCTTGAAGTTGTTCTTGAAATGCTGCTGAGTTCAGACAAAGAGGAGGAGGAAGAAGAAAGGAGGGAGAGGGATCAAGACTTGTTAGCTCCTTAAGTCGCTCTTGAAATCCTGAAGAGGAGGAGGAGGTTGAGGGATCAAGCCACTGGTGTAACGCAAGTACTTCAGGCCCCAGCTACCAAGAATGGGCCCCCGAACGAAAAAAAGGGCCTAATATCATGTGGAGGGGGCCCGTTTCTTCAAGTCAAGGGCCCATGTATGGGCTCCCCTGCCTCGCAGGGGCTGCGGGGGTATACTTTACGCCCCTGGATCAAGCGTTCCTGAAGTCCTGAAGTCTTGAAATGCTGCAGAGTGTACTTAGGCCTCTCTCATGGCCCCTTGAAGGTCTCCGGAGTGGACTCGTAATCTGACGGCTCTTAAAACAATACTGTGCATGCTCACTGTCCACTGGACATACAGGTAAAGCGAGTGAGTCAGACCGTTTGAGGACTTTGTGTGTGTGTGTGAGAGAGAGGAGGGGGTGAGTGCGGGAGAGGAAGAGGGGGGAGATATGTTGTGGCTTTGAATGTGTCAGAGGTTTTCTGAAGAACGCTGCGTTTTAAAGGTGTACTTATACCTTCCAGAAACCTTGCCACACAGCCATTAAGCTGTTAATCCATTCCTGGTCAGCATTGCCATCTAAATCATTTTCATTTGTGTGTTATGTCTGTGTATGTGCACGCGCATTTAACCCACAGCGATTAAACCAAATTTATTGGCTTATCACCGACTGGCGGAGTCCAGTTTCATGAGGCATGCATGCCCATTGCCCACATTGGAGAGCATGGAGCCTTGGATACCCACCTACTGCAAAGCCTGCCTCGGCAGACAGTGCCATGCAATAACACTTAAATGGAGAGAAGATACTGGAGCAGTTCAAGTCAAGTCAAGTCAAGTAGGTTTTATTGTCAATGTCTTTACATGCACTGGTCATACAAAGAATTTGAAATTACATTTCTTGCTTTCCCATACAGACATAGACTAATCCAGGTAAGGACATAGACAGTATAGACATAGACAGTACTTATACATGGACTTAAGACAGTATGGACATAGACAGTGCTCATACAGACATTTAAAGTGCAAGACTGGACAACAGAAGACTTGTAGAGGACATACATTAAGAGGTATTGTATGTCCTCTACAGATGACAGAACAGAAGCACAAGGAATTACCTCTTTGTTACTATGCAATAGGGTTAGTATGCATTTAAGAGCTATCGTCAGCAGCAATAATCCCTAATGAATTGTAATAATCCTTTAATTCCATGCAGGGATACGATATCTATAGGCATCACCTAAGCTTTCTGATCAATTGGTTTTATTACAGATGGTCAAGTGGTTTCATTCTGTGACTTCATATTTTTGTAGGCCTACAGAGGATCTGGCTTCAGTCGACGTGAGGCCTAGTTAACTCAGTGAGAGTAAATCGCTAACAGGGGGGCCGTGGCAAATTAAAGACAAAAAGAGCAAAACTAAAATAAACAATTGAATACAATTAAGTAAACTAACAATATTCAAATTTGTTTACTTCAAAACTTCAGGAATTTTGTACATTCTTGCTTTCCATGATCACTGCAATGTGTCTCACAGTAGGCTATTAAGAATTAAGGATACATTTAAGAATGCGCGAACAACATTGAGATATGAAGAGCGGAGTGGAGAAGAAATGGCCTATTGAACCACAACGGTTTGTCCCACCCACAAATACGAGTCAGTTCGGACTTACGAGCCAGTTCGGACTTAAGTTTTCACATTTAGTCTGGCTCGCCAGGCTACATAGTTGACATGGATTACACAGGTAAGGCAATCTACCACCATGTGCCCAGCAGTAGCCTACATCTCGAGTGGAGTGGCAGTCGATCACGAGACATGTTGAGTAATACAGTTGTGTGCATAAAAATAGCAGTGCCTTCACAAAGATGAGTAAATATCAAAATTCTTCACTGCACATTGTATTTCAAAGAAGAACATTGGAAAAAGTAATTCAATTTCAAAGTATTTCATAGAAAGTGGAGAAATGAAAAAAAGCGATGTTGACATCTGTCTTTGGAAGCTCAAAGATGTTCTGTAAAAACTAACAAATTCTTGTCAATTCACCTTTGCTGAGCATCCTAAACTAATATTTGTTTGCATAACCATGGTTTGGGACAACTGTTTCGCATCTGTGGTGCATGGAATCAACCAAAGTCTGGCAATAGGTAGTGCAGCCCAGGTTAATTAACTACATTCCACAATTCCTTTGCATTTCTTTGTTTTTCCTCATGAGCAGCATTTTTTATGTCTGCCCACAAGTTTTCGATGGGATTAAGGTCTGGGAATTGTGCTGGCCACTACATTAGTTGGATGCTGTTTGTCTGGAATCATGATTCTCAAGTCAAGTCAAGTCAAGTCAAGTAGGTTTTATTGTCAATTTCTTTACATGCACTGGTCATACAAAGAATTTGAAATTACATTTCTTGCTTTCCCATACAGACATAGGGAAAAGCAAGAAATGTAATTTCAAATTCTTTGTATGACCAGTGCATGTAAAGAAATTGACAATAAAACCTACTTGACTTGACTTGACTTGAGAATCATGATTCCAGACAAACAGCATCCAACTAATGTAGTGGCCAGCACAATTCCCAGACCTTAATCCCATCGAAAACTTGTGGGCAGACATAAAAAATGCTGCTCATGAGGAAAAACAAAGAAATGCAAAGGAATTGTGGAATGTAGTTAATTAACCTGGGCTGCACTACCTATTGACCGTTGCCAGATTCTGCTCACTTTGGGGCATTTTGGGGCATTAAAGTGCAATTTATTTGAAGATTTTTGACAGTTACTCATCTTTGTGAAGGCACTGCTATTTATGCACACAACACTGCTATTTATGCACACAACTGTATGACGGGGGGGGGAATCATCTTTGAAAAATGTGTAGCGACTAGCGAGAGGCTGATGGCATTTGTATGAGGGCAAAGCATCAGGAAGTGACCGCAAAGGTCAAGGCCCTAACCAATCAGAAAACGGGGGGAGTGTGCATGAGGGATGATGTCATCTGCGTGCTACATTTGAATTGCACTGCGCATTAATTTAAATGCATTTGCCAAAATTTGAGTAAAAACAGACCCGATAGTTTCAAACTTTAGTCGACACCTCCAGGAATGAAACGTTTCTCTTTACAGCAAAGCCAGACCCAGAAGCCTGCTCGGGGCTGACTTTCTACATACAGCAACATATAGTCTACAATATTCCAGGCAGAACGTTTCATGCGTGTAGAAAGGTTAGTGGGCACTTTGCCGCAAGACGGCAGCAATGTCAGCACTCAGGATTTCTGCTAGCTTGGTTATTTATGACAGTTGACTGGTTTATACTAGGCCTATCTATCTTTTTTGGAGTCGGATCAGAGTCACTGAACCCTGCTTGTGGTTTGTCAACTATAAGTCACTTCTGGTAAAGATATCTCCACACCGACGTATGCCTAGGTGTAAAACCATGAGCACACACTGTATTTTTCTTTCTTTCTTTCTTTCTTTCTTTCTTTCTTTCTTTCTTTCTTTCTTTCTTCCCCTTTATTTCTTTTTCACAAATAAAATATTACAGACAAAAGTAAACGCAAAGCCATTTGTAAGTCTCTTCTGTTACTTGAGAGGAAGTTGTATTTTTCTTTTTTCAGCAAATTTTATGCAAACTGTAACGGACAACTGGAACACTGGCAGCAATAAAAAGTTTTCTTGAAGGCAGGCAGTTTCCCCATGAAGATCAAATTTACTTGATGGGGACCGAAAACATTTAAACGCTACATCGAGGCAGCCCTAATAAGTTGGAAGCCACTTTGATATAGCATACATGCAGAAGAGCACTGAAAAAAGCCTATGCCCCATAAACTATATAGCACTGTCTCCTCTCTCTCCACGTCTAATCGGTTTCCTCTCTTGACGTTCGTTCTCTGAAATGGAAAAGTTGAAGAAAAAAAAAATCAAGACGTGGTTCATTTTACCACATTTATCAATTAACACCGGCAGTTGTGAGGGAAACGTTAACCACTGAATTGATCGCAGCTGTCCGAGTTTTGATGCCCCTGTTTTCTCCAGAGCTTTAAGCTAAAGCTTACCTCATGGCTCACGACCAGGGAGGAAATGGCAGTACGTTAAAAATAATTTTAATCAGAGGAAGTTCAGATAGGCTAGGCTAGGCCCCTTTTGTCGCATGGCGTACGTACATGGGCAGCACCACACGCACATTTAAAAGAAAGCAATCATTCGCGGATTGGCACGCGCGCCCAGGCTATTTTTGGCAGGGCAACAGAGTGGACCGAGGCGTGTGCCCATGTGGCGGTAGCGGTAGCGGCAGCAAGCAGCAGGCGGGCAGGCAGGCGGTGGCACTTGGCAGCAGCGGATGGCGTGAAACCCGGTAAGACGCAGACGTGAGGCCCCAGACACTGCTCGCCACGCTCCTGTTCACACCGAAAATGGCACAGCCGAAATTCCAACGACTCCCCAGCCAGGCCGCTCCCCTCCTTGCTCCCCGCGCCCGGGCCCGCTCTGGCTTTTTCGGAGGGAGGGATGGATGGATGACATCATGGAGTCTGTGGGAGACTTGGTGACCTCCTAATGACTTCCTGCTTTCGGCTCCTTCAGACGGTGAGCCGCAGCGGCAGGCCAGACCAGACCAGACGAGAGCAGAGCGGAGCGGAGTGAGACCAAGGCCCACCAGGAGCCTAGAGACAGAGTCTGCCGAGGCCTGCACAGGTCAACGACCCTACTGTAAAATAAATACAGATTTATGCGGACGGTTACACACCAGGAGATGGGTATATTTTGTGTGTGTGTGTGTGTGTGTGTGTGTGTGTGTGTGTGTGTGTGTGTGTGTGTGTGTGTGTGTGTGTGTGTGTGTGTGTGTGTGTGTGTGTGTGTGTGTGTGTAGGACTGTCTACCTATGGCTAGTAAAGGCCTCAATTCTGTAGGAGTGAAAGCCCATAGGAGGCTTTGGATGT
>NC_085876.1:28789578-28799578 GCF_034702125.1 Engraulis encrasicolus | reverse complement strand
GAGGTTTGGAAATGGAGGATGGAGGAGGTGGTGGTATTGGTGGCACTGTAGTGGGGTTGGAAATGGGGATATCAGGAGGAAGGGTTTCTGGGAGGTGATGGTAGTGGTGATGGGAGTTGGGAGGGGTGCTAGCTGCTGAAGGTTGGGGATGGAGGGGGTGGTGGTAGCGGGATTGGAAATGGGGATATCAGGACGAAGGATTTCAGCATGATGGTGGTGGTGGTGGGGACGTCAGGATGGAAGAGTTTTAACTGCTGGAGGTTTTGGAGGTGGAGGATGGAGGCGGTGGTGGTGATGGTGGATGTTGGAGGACATAGGAGTGGGGGTGAGAGGAAGAAGGGCTTCAGGGTGATGGTGGTGGTGGTGGTGGTGGTGGTAGGGATGTTAGGAGGGAGGGGTTCTAGGGGTTCTGCTGGAGTTTTGGAGAAGGAGGATGGAGGCGGTGGTGGTAGTGGGGTTGGAAATAGGGATATCAGGAGGAAGGGTTTCTGGGGTGATGGTGGTGGTGATGGGAGTTGGGAGGGGTTCTAGCTGCAGAAGGTTGGGGATGGAGGATGGAGAGGGTGGTGGTAGCGGTGGATGATGGAGGGCTTAGGAGTGGGGGTGGGGCGAAGAGGGGTTTCTGGGTGGTGGCGGTGGGGATGTCAGGACGGAGCTGCTGGAGGCTTGGAGATGGAGAATGGAGGGTGTGGTGGTGATGGTGGATGGAAATGGGGATATCAGTAGGAAGGGTCACATTTTTTCGGTGATGGTGAGGGTGGTGGTTAGCCAGGCCGTGCCCTCCTAGTGACGCAACAGCTTCAGCGTTGCTACCAGTCAGGTCAAGAGTCAATGCAAGCACTGTCTGAGTTCCCGCAAATACAGGAACTCCTCCCACTTTGTCGATAAGCAAACAACCATAAGCAAACCAAGGGAGGCAGGTCAACCATGCCATTTGGGAAATGTTAATTGTTATGCTCTTGGTCAGACCAAGTCTCGAAGATATTTGAATGTCGATGATAATCAGGCTAGGTGGTGGTAGTGGTGAGGACGTGAGGAGGGAGGTGTTCCAGCTGCTGGAGGTTGGGGATGGAGAATGGAGGCGGTGGTGGTAGTGGGGTTGGAAATGGGGATATCAGTAGGAAGGGTCACATTTTCTGGGTGATGGTGAGGGTGGTGGTAGTGGTGAGGAGGGAGGGGCTCTAGCTGCTGGAGGTTGAGGATGGGGAATGGAGAATGGAGGATGAAGTGGGGTAGTTGTTATGGTGAAGTGAAGGGAAGTGGGGTTTTTGAGGAAGGGGTTCTACCTGTTTGAAGCTTGAGAGGGTGGCAATGGGGACTAGAAATGGAGGGGTGTAGTGATGATGGAGGTGGGGTGTGGGGTGTGGTGGGGTTTGCGAGTGAGGTCTGGGATCTGCGAAACGGCTGGAATGGAGAGAGTTGGGTGTTGGTGATGGGGAATGGAGATGGAGGTAGGTCTGCACATTGCCAAATAAGCTCCCTACCCAAAACAAATGGAGATGAAAGGCCAGGAGTGTTGTTAGCTGGTGGAGTTGGGGGTGAGGAATGGATATATAATATGGGAGACAGGGTTATGGCTGCTGGATGTTTAGGGAGTGTTGATGGGGACATGAGATGCTCTGCAAAAAAATGAAAATCTTAGCAAGCTTATTTTTCAAGTTTCGAGTAAAAACATCTAGTCAATCTCAGGTGCTAGCCACACGGGAATGTTTTTTTATGCCAATGACAACGTTCCCCCTCAATGTGGGTTGGAAAGGCTATGGGAAGGAAGAGGTTCTGGCGAGTGGTGACAGGGAAAGGTGGATGGAGGATTGAGTGGGTACGTAAAGGTGGATGGAGGGCGTAAGTAGTGGTGGTGGATGGTGGTAGGATTGGAAGTGAAGTTGTGTCGTGAGGAGGAAGGGTTTCTGGGTGATGGAGGCTTTGAGAAGAGGAATGGTGATTGGCAGTGGAGATGTGGTGGAAAGGAGTGGTTGGAGGGGGGCGCTGTAGCGCAGTGCGCTAAGCCCCCCACACTTGGGCTTGCATGCCCATGGGGGCCCCGGTTCGAAACCGGACGGGGTCATTTCCCAACCCTACCCCATCTCTCTACACACTCACATCCTGTCACACCTTCACTGTCCTATCCGAAATAAAGGCAGAACAAGCCCATAAAAATATCTTAAAAAATGAAAAATAAAATAAAAAAGGAAAGCGGTGGTTGTGATGGTGGTGTGAGGAGGAAGCGATCCTGGCTGGAGCTTTGGGTGTGGAGATGAGGATTGGAGGATGGAGGGGGGTTGGTGGCGATGGGGGTTGGAGAGGGAGGGTGGAGGGGATAGTACTGGTATATTGTGTGGGGTTGGAGGTGGGTATATGAGGAGGAAGGGTTTCTGGATGCTGGAGGTTTTGGGGCTGGTGATAGGGACTGGAAGTTAGAAGTGTTTGGGATTGGCCCTGCTGTGGCCAACCGGTAGGGCACTCGTCTACCATGCGGCTGACGTGGGTTTGATTCCCGGCCCGGGTCCTTTGCCGAGCCATCCCCGTCTCTCTCCCAAATCGCTTCCTGTCCACCTCTCACGCTGTACTATCAAATAAAGTCGAAAAAGACCCCCCCAAAATGTTCAAAACAAAAAAAAGTGTTTGGGATTGAAGATGAAGGGTAGAAGACATTAGAGTGTGGTTGTGGTTGTGGTGGTTGGAAAGGACAGGTTTCTGGGGGCTAAAGGTGGTGGTGGTGGTGGTGGGAGTGGGAGAGGACAGGTTTCTGGGCGCTGGAGGTGGTGGTGCTGGGGATCAGAGATGGAGAAAGGTGATGGTGTTGTGTGGCTGGAGGTGCTGCTGCTGGAGTTCGAGGATGTAAGAGGAGTGAATTCTGGCTGGACTCAGTTTAGGTGGCGGCGGTGGGGACTCGTGGGAGAACGGATTGCGGGTTAGTGGTGGGGTTTAAAAAGTAGTGAAGAAAGATGAAAAAGAAAAACGAGAAACGAAAAGTTTAAGCAGCTTGAAAATATTCACACCTCTAACGCTGGCAGGTCTGTCCAGCCGGTTTCCTGTGTGTGTAAATAGCGGCAGCCCAGTCAGCTAGCTTTTGTTTTTATGTGATTCTTCTGGTAGCTTAATAGTTTTGGATTTTGGCAGGCAGGGGGGAGCGCTTACCTGCCGTGGCCCTACGATTTGCGACTCTGGCCCTCTCCGACATTGAACAGGCCCCAAAAAAGGAAAAAAAAAAACAGAAAGAAAAAAAAAGAAAGTGCAAAAAAGCACAGCATTCACGTCTTGTGGGCTGAGCAAACATCCCCGCAATATCAGAGCGAAAGGGATGAATATCAAATAGCAAAATGTTTGCTTATGTTGTTACCATAGATATCTTTTGCTCTGAAAGCAGGGGCCTGTCACTGTGAATTTTGCAGGAGCCTCGCCTAAGGCTTTTCCATTAGGCCCCTCTCTCTCTCTCTCTCCAATGCATTTTAGCACGTTCTCTCTCTCTCTCTCTCTCTCTCTCTCTCTCTCTCTCTCTCTCTCTCTCTCTCTCTCTCTCTCTCTCTCTCTCTCTCTCTCTCTCTCTCTCTCTCTCTCTCTCTCCCTCAGCAACTGATGTGTGCCCAGGGACGTATCCCCCTTTTTGGAAGACGACTTGAGGTTACAGATTAATAACCTTGCTCTTTTTTGTTTCAAGTTATTCCTTCTTTTTTCTTTCTTTCTTCCCTCCCTCCTTTTTTATCATACCTTGAGTACATACAGAACTACTGCCTGCCTACATATCCTGCCTGTTTCCCCTCTATTTTCTTTCTCCTCCCCTCCCCTCCCCTCTCCTCTTCTCTCCCCTCCTCTTCTCTTCTCTCCACTCCTCGTCTCGTCTCTTCTCTTCTCTCCTCTCCTCTCCTCTCCTCCCCTCTCCTCTACTCTCCTCTTCTCTCCTCTCCCCTCCTCTCCTCATCTCTTCTCTTCTCTTCTCTTCTCTCCTCTCCTCTCCTCTCCTCTCCTCTTCTCCCCTTGCTGTCTGTCATGTGGCTTTGGTGAGGATACGCCAGGGGCATTAGCCAACAGCCGATAAAAATGCCTATGTGCCCGCTACTGGCCACGTGCCCACCCGCCCGCCGTTCCTTCCTTCCTACGTTTGCTCACTCGTTCCTTCGTTCCTTCGTTCATTTGTTGGTTCAACTCGTTCGTTCCACCGCCGCTGCTGTTGCCGCCGGCGGACAACTTGACATCGGCATCTCTCTGAAAACAGGATGTGGCGAAGGCTCACGGGCAGGCTTGCAGGCTTTAAGGCAGGCGGGCGGGCGGGTTGGTGGGCAAGCGGGTTGGTGGGCAGTTGACCAGGGGATCTTGCCAGGCCTGCCGCCAGGCCTGTTTCCAGTCAAGACGACCTGCTTTCCGTATTAGTCCCTCTCTCTCTCTCTCTCTCTCTCTCTCTCTCTCTTTCTCTCTCTCTCTCTCCTGGTGCTTCTCTCTGCCCGCAGACGGCTGAATGTGTGTGTACACACACACACACGACGAGGCAGTTCACAGTGCCCAACACAGCATTCGTCACTAAGTCGGCGTGTGTGTGTGTGTGTGTGTGTGTGTGTGTGTGTGTGTGTGTGTGTGTGTGTGTGTGTGTGTGTGTGTGTGTGTGTGTGTGTGTGTGTGTGTGTGTGTGTGTGTGTAAGAGAAAGTCAACGCATATCTCTCATCACAGGCTGTGATGTCAGTTATCCGACGCACAGCCATGTGTGTGAGTGTGAGTGTGAGTGTGAGTGTGACTGTGAGTGCATGCGTGTGAGTGCATGCAAGCATGCGTGCGCTCGCGTGTGTGCGTGTGTGTGTGTGTGTGAGTGTGAGTGCATGCGTGTGAGTGTGAGTGCGTGTGTGTGCGCGTGTGTGTCTCTGTGTGTGTGTGTGTGTGTGTGTGTGTGTGTGTGTGTGTGTGTGTGTGTGTGTGTGTGTGTGTGTGTGTGTGTGTGTGTGTGTGTGTGTGTGTCTGTATGTATGTGTCTGTGTGTCCCATTCACCACAGCTATACTCTGTGATTTTGGACGATGACCTTAATGACTTGTGGACACATTTTTAGACGCTGCAATAATGACGTTGACCGAACAAACCGACCAACCATCCTGACGTCATCATTGCCCCACTCCACTCCTGAGCCTACATAGCATCGTGAGATGCTGTACTATAAACAGAGATTCTTTAAGTATATAGAGATATGCCAACATAATAGGTTTCTATGGGCACCTAATGTGACCAGGTTCCGGTCTGCCTAAAAGGGTGTGTCATAATGCTCCTAACATTGAATAGAACAGGCCTTAGGTCTGCCTAGGTCTTCCTAAAGGGGGATTTCCCCCCCTCCCCCCTGCAATAATAGAACCCGGAAACAATAGGCCAATGGAACCTCTCTCTCTCTCTACTCTCTCTGCTATAAACAGGGCCACTGACAGCTTTTGCCGGGCTCAGGACAACGTCAACCCCCCCCCACCCTCCACCCCCTGTACCAGAGGCGACTCTAGGTTCAGCTGGGGCCCCAAGCGAAATGTCAAATGAGTGCACATTTGAAAGAAATGTGCCACTACTGTAGCAAAGTGTGAGCTGTTATTCCCCATCCAGGGGTGTCTGGGGGCCCCAAGCGGATGCCTGCCTAGCCTGGTGACAAGCTTAGTGACAAGATGCATCTCTGCCAGTGCCCACCCCCAGTACACACAGTGTAATGAGGAGCTAATTAAGGACCTCCATCTCCCTGTGCCCAGGACTTTGTCCTCCCTGTCGGCTTCCCTGTGTATAAATAGCAGATTAATTTTGAACAATTTTCATGCTATTTCATTGTTTATGAAAAAACTAAAGGTGCAAAAACATTTCTGCATTGACAGGTTATGGTTAGGGATAGATTTGGTCTGAGCACAGGTTAGAGTTCTTTAGTTTTAGAAACAGAACTTGTATCTATGAGGTTCATCGCTCTTGTTATGGAATTTAATGGCATGAGAAACGCAATGTAGTGCCCAGCCGTGGCTTAGTTGGTTGGGCACTGGACTGCTACGTGGGTGAGCCAGGTTTGATTCCCGACCCGGGTCATATCCTGATCCTCCATTTCCTGTCCTGTCTAAATAAAGTTGAAAAACCTGAAAAAAGTCATTTTTAAAAGAAGAGAAACGCTGTGTAAAAGGCATTGGCATGGACCGTGGCGCAAATTGTGGGGAACTCGACTGCTACGCGGCTGACCCATGGGTTCAATTCCGGCCCGGGTCCTTTGCCCGGCCTTTCCCCGTCTCTCTCCCTTCTCGCTTCCTGTCCACGTCTTTACTGTCCTGTCTCAAATAAAGGCGGCGACCCCCCCCCCCCCCCCCCCCAACTTAAAAAAGGCATTGCCATGTCATTATTTGTCTCTTTGTAAGAACAGTCTACCTTGGATGGAGGGCCTAGGAGTGGTTGTGGGGGGAAGAGGGGTTTCTGTGTGGTGGTGGTGGTGATGGGAGTTAGGAGGGGTTCTAGCTGCTGAAGGTTGGGGATGGTGGATGGAGGGGGTGATGGAGGGCCTAGGAGTGGTTGTGGGGCGAAGAGGGGTTTCTGGGTGGTGGTGGTGGGGATGTCAGGACGGAGCAGTTTTAGCTGCTGGAGGCTTGGAGATGGAGGATGGAGGGTGTGGTGGTGATGGTGGATGGAAATGGGGATATCGGCCCTGCTGTGCCCCATCCGGTGGGGCACTCACCTACCATGCGGCTGACCCGGGTTCGATTCCCATGACCGGGTCCTTTACCGACCCCTCCCCATCTCTCTCCCCATTGGCTTCCCGTCTACCTCTCATACTGTCCAGTCCATAATAAAGTCTAAAAAGACCCAAAAAATATATTTAAAAAAAAAAGATCAGTCTACCTCAGACCCTTGGCCTGAAGAGACGAAGAGACTCTGTTCTTAGAGAAACACACACACACACACATGCGCGCGCGCACACACACACACACACACACACACACACACACACACACACACACACACACACACACACACACACACACACACACACACACACACACACACACACACACACACACACACTCACACACACACACACACACACACACACACACACACACACACGCGCACACACACACACACACACCAAGGTCCCTGGCGGCTTTGTTCGGCAGGCAAACATAACATGGAACATAACATGTCACGTCAGGTAGTGAAATTAAGTGTAGGAGTCAGGAGTGATTCTTTTGAATCCGAGCCCAGTTGGGTGATATAGTTCTTTGTCTTGTTCCTTCCATTCACATGAGCCAGGTGTGTGTGTATGTATGTGTGTGTGTGTGTGTGTATGTGCGTGCGTGCGTGCGTGCGTGAGTGAGTGTGTATAACATGATGTAGTAGAGTAGTACTCATCCCCACTGGTTTTGTCTGATCTTGAGGCAAAGCGACTGACGTTCCTCTTCTTCTCTTCTGTTCTCCTCTCCTTCTCTCAGCTCCTCTGGTCCCATCACTCTTTACCTTGTCCTCTCCTCAGCCTATCACTTGTCTTCTCTCCCCACACAACTTCTCTGTTTCTCTCTGTTTGTCTGACTCTCTCTTTCTGTCAACCGACATCCTCTGCCCCTCCCCTCTCTCTTCCTCTCCCTCTCTCTCTCTCTCTTGCTCTCTCTCTTGTAGTCCACCAACATCCTCTCTTTTCTCTCTTCCCTTCCCTCTGTCTCCTCCATCCACCAGCATTCTATGTTCCCCCTCCATCTCTCTCTCTCTCTCTCTCTCTCTCTCTCTCTCTCTCTCTCTCTTCCTCTCTCTCTCTCTCTCTCTCTCTCTCTTCCTCTCTCTCTCACCTCCCCTCTCCACCTGATTTATCTACCCCCCAACCCAACCCATCCCCCCTTCCTCCCTCCATCCAAACCTTCCTGCGCGGGCCCTCTGTTAATCCTCGGCCCAGCTGTGGGGTCCCCCCTGGGCCGTAAATCTGAGCCCCTAAATCCTTACCTGGACAGCGCTCAGAAAGAGCTCTCCCAGCAGGAAGCCAGCCGAGGGGGCGAACAGGGGGAGGAAAGAGGGGAGCGGAGGGGGTCTGAGGAGGGAAGAGAAGAGAGAGGAGAGACAAGAGAGAGAAAGCGGGAGGGATAGAGGGGTTGTGGGGGTTGAAGGTGTATGTACGTAGATAGAAGAAGGCATCATGACCATGGAGGAGAGGAGGGGTACAGGGGTGAATGGAGAGAGAGAGAGAGAGAGAGAGAGAGAGAGAGAGAGAGAGAGAGCGAGAGAGAGAGAGAGAAAGAGAGAGAGAGAGAGAGAGAGAGAGAGAGGAAGAGAGAGAGGACAGGGGCAGGATGGGGGAGAGGGGGGAGAGGGGGTCGAGGCGTTTGGTGGTTAGAGGTGGTACAGGTATGCTGCCCTACAAAGCAAAAAGGCAGTAACTGCGCAGAGCTCAAAACTGAGTCAGTTGACTTTAAAATGATGCTGCAATCCAGTATAAGTGGTTTTTGGGATATTACTGAAATGTGACAGTTTTGTTACTTTATATTACCACCCTTTTTCCAAATCAATCATTTTATTTATCTGTAGACTTTGATATATATGGCATTAAAGTTATAGTTAGTCATTTTAAACAGCAATGCAGTTACTGCCTTTTTGCTTTGTAGGGGAGTATGGACAAATGGAGGGGGGGCGGGCAACATGAGAATGGGGGACAGAGAGGTGAGGGATGGAGGGATCTTGGGGCTGGAGGTATAGAGAGAAGGGGGGTGCGGAGGAGGAGAGAAAGGGGTAAGAAGGAAGAAGGTATAAAGCGAGTGAAAGAGAAGGCAACACATGAGGATGGGGGAATAGAGAGGAGGATGGATGGAGGGGGTTTAGAGGTGGAAGAAGGCGAGAGAGGGAGAGAGAGGGATAGACTGAAAGAGAGAAGGCGGTAATGGAGGAGTTTGAGAGTTGGATGTGGAGCGAGGTACAGAAAAGGAGGTGTGTGTGTGTGTGTGGGGGGGGGGGGGAGGATGGAAGAGGGGGGAGAGAGGGGGATGGAGAGGGGGTCTTGGGGTTAAAGATGGAGGTCAAACAGGTATAGACAGACACAGAGAGAGAGCGAGGGGAAGAAGGAAGAGAGAAAGGAGAGTAGGGGGCAATGTGATCCCTAAGCTAGCCTTTGAGCGGATCACACTGGCTGCGATCCCGGCTGAGACCCCGGTATTTCTTAAACACACAGAGCATCACTCATCTCCAGACAGCGGGGGGCACTTGTGGACGTGTCTGGAGCTCCTGCTCCCCTCCTCCCCTGTATTACTCTCTCTCTCTCTCTCTCTCTCTCTCTCTCTCTCTCTCTCTCTCTCTCTTCTCATTTCTTCCCTCTTCCTCCCCATAGCTCTCTCTCTCTCTCTCTCTCTCTCTCTCTCTGTCTCTCTCCTTCTTCCCCCATATATATATATATATATATATATATATCTTTTTCTCTCTCTCTCTCTCTCTCTCCTTTTTTCTCTCTCTCCTCCTCTTCTATCTCTCTCTCTCTCTCTCTCTCTCTCTCTCTCTCTCTCTCTCTCTCTCTCTCTCTCTCTCCTCTCATTTCTTCCCTCTTCCTCCCCATAGCTCTCTCTCTCTCTCTCTCTCTCTCTCTGTCTCTCTCCTTCTTCCCCCATATCTATCTATCTATATATATATATATCTTTTTCTCTCTCTCTCTCTCTCTCTCTCTCTCTCTCTCTCTCTGTCTCTCTCCTTCTTCCCCCATATATATATATATATATATATATATATATATCTTTTTCTCTCTCTCTCTCTCTCTCTCTCTCTCTCATTCTCGCTCACTCTCCCTACTATCTTCTCTCATTCACACTGTCTCTCTGTCTCCGTCATCACTATATCTTTCTCCTTCTCTCGTCTTATAGTTGAAACACCACCTTATCTCTATTTTTCTCTCTTCTCCTTCTCTCGTCCACCCTGTCTGATGTTTCCCACGCCACCTCTACATGTAGTTGTCGCTCTCTTCTCTTGTTCACCTCATCCTCTCTCCTTCTCTCCTCCTTCCCCCTGATTATTCAGATCACCCCTGTCTGTGGCTCCTCTCCATTTT
>NC_085876.1:28779578-28787078 GCF_034702125.1 Engraulis encrasicolus | reverse complement strand
CGCCTACACTAGGCTACTGTAACGTAAGTCATAGTCTACTTTGTTCTGCTAATCTGTCATTTTTTGTAAATTCATGTTCATTTAATTTAAATTGGTCAGAATAAAAGCTGGGGGCAGTCGCTTGCCTTAACGTGGAGAGAGAGGGGGGGAAAGGAAGGCGCTGCTGATCGACCTGCACTTGCGCAGGCTACTGTAGCCTAGTCAGCTGGTGCATGCTGTTGCGTCGTCCGCCGGTGGTCACTCACTTTTTTTTTTTTTTTGGAAACCGTGGGCACCGTGCGGTTGCGCACTACCCCGTTCCGTGACATGCACACCGTACGGTTTCGGTTTGCGACGCAAACCGTACCATGCCTAACACACACGCATGCATTCACGCATGCATTCACGCATGCAAATTCATACACATACATAGACACCCCGCCAATCCACCTCCCATGACAGGGATACACCAATCCACCACAAAACACACGTACTACATCCAGCAAACACATACACACAAAAGACCCTACACACACACACACACACACACACACACACACACACACACACACACACACACACACACACACACACACACACACACACACACACACACACACACACACACACACACTAAACACACTCAGAGACTATCCTATAATTACACTCCCCCCACTGTCACCCCTGTCTCAATCTCTGGCAGGACTCCACTGACACACACAGACGTACATATTCACAAAATACAAACAGTAGTCCATAGAAACCACACCAAACACACACCCACACATAGAACCCCATCCTCTATACAGTTGCAGAATCACTGGCCATCTCACTTTTTACACACATACACACATACACTAACATCCCCTTGACTGCCCCACAGGTATGCACGCACGCACGCATGCACACACACACACACACACACACACACACACACACACACACACACACACACACACACACACACACACACACACACACACACACACACACACACACACACACACACACAAGCACACACACGGCCTGGTCTGGGTATTGAGGGAGAAGTTGTGTTTCGGTGGGCTCTCTCTCCCCCACGGCCCAGGCACGTTCGTTCACAGAACCCCAGTACAGCTCCCCTCTCCTTCCCTCATCTCCCATCATCTCTGCTCTACTCTCTTCAGCTCTGCTCCAGCTCAGGCTACTCCCCTCAACTTCACCTCCTCTCGGCTCTCCTCCCCTGCTCCTCCCGTCAGCTCTGCTCTGCTCCACACTAGGCTACTCCCCCCTCAACTCAGCTTCCTTCACCTCTACACTTGGCTAAATCGGCAATATGGCATACAGGGCATTTGCCCGGTGGACTGTTGATGATTTTGGCCTGGCCCTCCCCACAATGGTATCAGTCCTCATGTTGCCACAGCAGACCTCTCCCAGATAAACAGATATTAATAATTATCACCCAGTGAGCAGACGCAACGTCTTCTGATTGGCTGAGCAGGTGTCCTTTATTCCCCGGTAGCAGGACACCTATGATGTCATGCGGGCGTGCGGGCGTTCAAGTTGCTTCTTCTCTAACTTTCTGGCGAAGTGCCGTTACTAGTTCTATCGCATCTGGTTGTCTAGTCAAGACCGCGTCGTTAGTTCTATCGCATCTGGTTGTCTAGTCAAGACCCCGTTACTAATTCTATCGCATCTGGTTGTCAAGTCAAAAACCCAGTCGTCAATTCTATCGCATTTGATTGTCAAGTCACCAACATTCTGCGCGCGTCCTTACATGCCTCCGATATGAGGCGCGTCTCACTAGATTAGGAAGTTGTGCCCATGGCAACGTACCAAGCGCAGTGGTGAATCTACTTTCGCACGAAGCCTTAGATCAACATATTAATAAATTAATACTTAAATGCTGGTGACCGGGTGATAAGCGGAATAGCGGCCTTCGAGGTGTCCCGATATCAAGGGAAAATGGACTTGGCGAAGCGAACAGCCGCGCTGTAGGGCTGTTTAGAACCCTCCGCCTCGTCCAATATTTCCCTTGATATCGGGACACCTCGTCTTCCGCTATTCCATAAAGCATTTAAGGCTGTCAGGGTCAAAATAGGTCATATTTGATCCCAGTCCAGCCCTGATCTCTGCCTAGCACTGCTCAGTTCTCCTCAGCTCTGCTCCTCCATAGGTCACTCCCCTCCTCAACTTCACCTCCACTCACCTCCTCTCCCTTCCCCTGCCCTACTCCTCTCATCTCTGCTCTGCTCCCTCAGCCTGGCTCCTATCTGCCCCCCTCAGATAGAGTCTTTCATCCACTCCACTCAGTTCTCCTCCTCCTCAACCTCCACCGTCCTCCTCCTCTGTCAGTGCCCATTTTCTCTCCCCTCATCAGCTTGTCTCCTCTCAGCTCTCCTTCATTCTACTCCCCTCTGCTCCCCCAGCTTTGCTCCACTCTGTCCCCCCTCCGTCCCTTCAGTCACCTTCTCCCTCCTCCCCTCAGCTCTACTCCCTTCACCTGCACTCTCCTCCCCTCCTCCCCTCATCTCAGCTCCTCTCCCCCCATCCTACCCTCCCTCCTCTCTGCTCCACTCAGCAGGGCTCCATGGAGCTCACCTTTGCTCCCCTCTTCTCCTCTCTCCTCCTCTCTCCTCCCCTCATCTACCCTCATGTCAGCTCCCCTTTGGCCCTCCTCCACCTCCCCCTTCTCTGATCCACTCAGTACTGCTCCACCTTACCCCACTCAGCTCCAGTCAGCTCTCCTCATCTCCCCTCCTTTCACCTCCACTCCTCCCCCCTCAGCTCCATTCACCTCCACCTCCCCTCTCCCCACCCAGCTCTTCTCCATCCTACTCCTTTCCATTCACCCCCACCCCTCTAAAACTCCACTCCTCCCCCCTCTCCTCTCCGCTCCTTTCGCCTGTACTGTCCCTCTCACCAACGCTCTCCCCTCCATTCACCTCCCTGCTCAGCTCTACTCCTCCTTACCCCACTCCGCTCCTCTTCACTCATCTCCCCCATCTCCCCTCCATTCACCTCCACTCCTCCCCCTCAGCTTTGTTGACCTCCTTTCTTCCCCTGAAATCATCCCCCCCTCACCACCACTCCTCCCCCAGCTCCTCTCCACTCCTCCCTACCTCACCCGGCTCCTCTCCGTTCCATTCAGCTCTACTCCTCCCTACCCCATTCCGCTCCTCTCCGTTCCATTCAGCTCTACTCCTCCCTACCCCACTCCGCTCCTCTCCCCTCCATTCACCTCCCCTCTCCCTCTCTCCCCACCCAGCTCCCTACCCCACTCTGCTCCTCTCCACTCCATTCAGCTCCACTCCTCCCTCAGCTCTACTCCTCCCTACCCCATTCCGCTCCTCTCCGCTTCATTCAGCTCCACTCCTCCCTCAGCTCTACTCCTCCCCACCCCACTCCGCTCCTCTCCACTCCATTCAGCTCTGCTCATCTGGTGTGCATTAGAGCCCTCAGCCGAGAGGAGAGGAGAGGCGAGGGGAGGCGAGGGGAGGAGTCTCTCGTGTGCTAGTGAGGGAGAGCTGCAATGAGCACGAGCGCAGCACAGCACAGTGCTACAGTTCTGCTGACTGCACGACAGGCCTGTAATTACAGCCCCCACTAATCTAATGCCGTGACGACGGGGGACCCGGAGTGAGGAGGGCTCGCTCCACTCCTCTACACTCCGCTCTGCTCTGTTCTGTTCTGCTTTGCTCCGTCATCAGCTGTGGGGTCGCCTGCCTGCCTGCTGCCGACTCGCCGCCCCACCGTGGGGGCCCCCCCTGGGAAACAGGAAGTTGGTCAGGACGGTCGGGGGGAACACATGGCTCTGATGTCACGAGGACTGTGTGTGTGTGTGTGTGTGTGTGTGTGTGTGTGTGTGTGTGTGTGTGTGTGTGTGTGTGTGTGTGTGTGTGTGTGTGTGTGTGTGTGTGTGTGTGTGTGTGATAGAGAAAGAGAGAGAGACAGAGAGAGAAAGAGAGAGAGAGAGAGAGTGTGTGTGTAGTGTATGTGTGACATTTGTGTGTGTGTGTGTGTCTGTGTTTGCGTGTGTGGGGGCGTTCTAAGGGGTTCTCCCAGCATGCCTCATTGAAAATAGAAAACAGTCGGAGGAAACGGTGGGCAGGAGGTGGAGGATGACAAATGGACAGGAGCTGGATGCTGTCACTGGCTTATGCAGGTTTTGCTGTCACACGGCACGGGTGTTGTTTTTGTGGTATGGGGGGCAGTGGTGAAAACAGTTGTTTTTTTTTGTGTTCCAAATCTCTGATTCAACTACTTTATAAGACAAAAGGCAGTCGTTGGTGTCTGATCCTCTGAACTAAACAGCTGTTTTTTTCTGGTGTGTAAAAAATGTAATATAGAGGTTTACCCCAAAATATACTATACTTAACTGACATTACATTTGAAACAACTGATAAAACTATCTCAACGGTAGGGCACTCGTCTACTATGTGTCCGACCTGGCTTCGATTCACAGCACAGGTCCTTTGCCGGCCATTCCCTGTCTCTTTCTCTCCCCACTCGCTTCCTGTCACCATCTTCACTATACTATCATAAATAAAGTAAAAAACTCCAAACTGTTTTTTCCCTGCCGTAGTAACTCTACACTCAAATAATAATAATAAGTATCAATGAAGGTAGTGTGGAATATACTATAGTTTGAAAAAGTGGTAAGACTTTCTTTTGGAGTCCCCATAACCATGTAACTTCTCTCTGCTCCCCTGTTGTTACCCAGTAAATACACAGCAATTAGGGGACTGCAAAAGAAAGCCTGGCCGAAAACGTGACTGATGACAAGAAAAGCCAAGTGAGCCAGGGCCAGGCGAGTTGGGGACATTCATTCCTCTCTGAGGTGGTCACCACATCTGCACGCCCCCACGGTGACCCCACACACCCTCCGCAAAGAAGCAGAGCACCAGCACGCCTCTCCTGCTCTCCACCTCTCTTCCTCTCCGCCTCTCTGCCTCTCCACACTTCTCTCCTCTCCTCTCCTCTCCTCTCCTCTCCTCTCCTCTCCTCTCCTCTCCTCTCCTCTCCTCTCCTCTCCTCTCCTCTCCTCTCCTCTCCTCTCCACCTCTTCTGCCTCTCAGCCTCCCCACCTCCACCCTTCTCCTCTCCTCTCCTCTCCTCTCCTCTCCTCTCCACCTCCCCACTCTCCTCTCCTCTCCTCTCCTCTCCTCTCTCGCCTTTCAGCCTCCCCACCTCCACCCTTCTCCTCTCCTCTCCACCTCTCCTCTCCACCTCTCCCGCCTCTCTGCCTCCCCACACTTCTCCTCTCCTCCCACATCTCTGCCTCTCCACCTCTTTGCCTCCACATCTCTCCACCTTGTCTCTCCACCTCTCCTCCACTCCACCTCTCCTCCTCTCCTCCTCTCTTCCTCTCCATATCTCTCCTCTTCGCTTCTCCACCCTCCCACGTCTCTGCCTCCACACTTCTCTTCCTCTCCTTCCCTCCTTCTCTGGACCTCTCCTCTTCTCCTCTCCGCCTCACTGCCTCCTCTTCTCTCCTCCTCTCCGCCTCTCCTCTTATTCTCCTCTTCTCTCCTCCTCTCCGCCTCTCCTCTTATTCTCCTCTTCTCCTCCTCTCCGTCTGTCCTCTTCTTTTCCTCTTCTCCGCCTCTCCTCTTCTTCTCCTCTTCTCGGCCTCTCCTCCTCTCCTCTTCTCCACTCCTCTCCTCCTCTCCCTCCACCTCTCCTCCTTTACTCCTCTCCTCTTCTCTTCTCGGCCTCTCCGCCTGCCTCCCATGTTCATCCCCCGTGACTGGCGTGGAGCTGCAGTATAGCCCGGTAATGACAGGCCTGGCCTGAAAATACCCGATAACCCCACATTTGTTCATTAGTCTCTCTCTCTCTCTCTCTCTCTCTCTCTCTCTCTCTCTCTCTCTCTCTCTCTCTCTCTCTCTCTCTCTCTCTCTCTCTCTCTCTCCCTCCCTCACTACACACTCCACTCTACTCCACTGCCGCCCTCCAATTTCCCCCTCATCACTTGCTTTCTAATTAACAAGGGGCTAATCTTAGTGTTATTAATCAACATTAAGGGGTTGCCTGTTTTTAGAATGGAAAACACAAATTTAGACCACATGGATGGAGGGATTAAAGTAGCTACTTGCGCTGATAATGCAGGAAATAACATGGACTTGCTGATGTGTCTGTCTTACATTCAGTCTGTCAGTGATACATTATGGTTCACACTGCGCTATAGCATGCAGTACAATTCACTCTGTCAAGACTATTATCCGTTCCATTTGCAGTCTACTTATTTAAGGGACACACACACACACACACACACACACACACACACACACACACACACACACACACACACACACACACACACACAGAGAGAGAGAGAGAGAGAGAGAGAGAGAGAGAGAGAGAGAGAGAGAGAGAACAGAGAGAACAGAGAGAACAGAGAGCAGAGCAGCGAGCTGGCATTAATCAAATGCCAAGCACATTACAATAACTTAATGGCAGTTAAAGATAGATTCTTTGTCAGTCTATTTACTTCTACTACAGAAGTAATAGAGAAATGGAAATTTGCCCGGCTGTATTCTGCTACTCTGCAAAGTCAAACAGCAGCCGTTGAACAGACACTGAAACTGAGGGAAAAACATGTTGCAGGTGTGTGTAGTGATGCTTTTATGTACTTCCTTGTTGCAAAAAAGAACGAGATTTACCGTAGTCGCAAGATAAAGGAAGTGTTTTAAAATCAATTCCACTGCATTTTTGACCATGTACAGTATTTAGTTACTGTCTGTATAGAGACAGTATTAAACATGAATTTTAAACATGAATTGTCTCAGTTTGCTGAAATGCTCCAAGTTAGCCACAGGTGACACGGTGTCTATTGCACTGTCCCACGCTGCTCACTGCCTCATTTACCTTTACAAAAAAAAGCAGGAAAAAAAAACAATAGGAGGAAAAAATGAGAATACCTATAAATCACAGCCGGATCGACTTGCAAACAAAGGAGAAACCCGCAACAATTATATAAATTTACGACGCTCATAAAGATTTTTTTTTAACTGAGAAGGAACCGCTAAACGTAGCTGAAGATGGAGGTGGTGGTCGGGGGGAGCAGGCAGCACAGTGGAAATCTAACACCCAATGTATGGGCCTTGAACGAAATACAGTTCATATCAAATGCAATCTATCCAGCCACCTTAAGAGAGGAGGGAGACTGGAGTGTGCTGAAACCGGCACAGCTTGCGGCTCCTCTGGAGGACACTTAAAGCCGGGTATCGTACTCAGGCCCAACAGACACGGGAGGGAGGGGGTTTGTTGTCCTGGGCCCGGGGAGAGACGGGGGGCCCCAGAATTGGATTCTAATTACATTGTAGTATGTATTCAGAGGGGGGGCTTTCAGGTGATTTTGTCCTGGGCCCAGTCAAAGCTGTCATAGGCCCTGTTCACACTTGTGGTGGTCCGGTTCGGTCCAGTTCAAGGCCACACTATAGCAGCTAAATGGGAGGCAGATGCTGTTGAAAAACACACAAAACCCCCTCTCGCTTAAACGCCTGCCTGGTTAGTGTACACACACACACACACACACAC